>NC_030856.1:7202433-7211044 GCF_000208745.1 Theobroma cacao
GAGACGGATTTTCACCGAAGCGTCGGGATAAATCCGAACTCTAAACTCCAATACCCGTTAAGTCAAATAGTTGTTGTTAAAAAATAATATATATAAAAAATTTATATAATGTTGCATTTGAATTTAAATTAATAATATTAGTTAATTAGCTTAAATAAATATTACTAAATAAAGTTAATTTAATCGTTTGGAAAAATTAATTAATTGTTTATTTGATAAGTTATATAATCAAGTTAAACGTTAATCAACAATGTTAATTAAAAGATATGGATCTAAATAAAAAAATGAAAAAAAAACAAAAATAATAATAATAATAAAATAAATAAATAATTCATGAAAAAAAAATGACAAAATAAATATATAAATAAGGTGATAAATTATTAAACACATAATTGGATGAATTATGAACCGCTTAATTCAATAAACGCGTGCATGTAGACATCAGCATTTTATCCTGTCATAGCATGCCACATTTATCTTGCAAATGGCACGAAAATTTCGATGATGGGATTTTCCCGAAGAGCTTGTAGAGACGAGTTCTTCCGGGGATATCTCTAGGTGAGGAGAATTTCGAGACTTCACCAAAGCGTTGGGATGGTCTTCGAATAATTTTTCAATAAAAGATTATCGACTCCATTATTTAAAATAAACAAGTCATGACATCATTCTATGCTTGCATCATGTGCATACGTAAAATCAAATGAAAAACTCAGTCTGTCAATTCAATAAAATTTAATTAATAAAGTAGGGATTAAATTAAGAGAATGCTATATTAAGATAACTTAAGATTAAATGGTACCGTTCGTGGAACGGGCGCCACGGAGGTGCTAACCCTTCTCCGTGCATAACCGCACTCCCGAACCCATCTCTAAAAATGTAGACCAGTTCTCGTTCTTTCGACGAACCTAAAATTAATTTAGGACTTCGTCGATTAGAATCAGATTAATAGGTGACCAATCACACCTATAGAAAAAGATTGGTGGCGACTCCCACACATATCTAATTTTTGCCCGCGTCTGGCAGACGGGTTCCCTGACCGCACATTACGACAGATGGCGACTCCGCTGGGGATTATCTCGAGAGTCAAGCTATTAATTAATCATAAGTTATCTTAAGCCTTAAATAATTTGTTGTTTTCCCTAGCATCAATTTTGCATATTTTTGTTTAATGCATTCAATTATTTTGCTATTATTACTTCACTGTTTTTAATAATTGCGAAAAATTTAGGATAAGGGGAATGTGAAATTATTGGTCCAAGGTTAGTATATTCCTTCTCACACACTACACATCTTGCATTCATGCATAAGCCTTCCATCCGGGTTTTGTCCTTAATTAGGAGGGAGTTAAGTAGCTACGCTCTCGTGAGGTGATAACCTCCGCATGGGCTAGTGAAGACTCCCACTCAGATCGAACCTAATCCGTTTGAAGCCTGTAATGGGTGAGGACCGGGGTGCCCTACTAGTCCATGTGGACGACAGTGAGGAGCGATTTGGGAACCTTTAGTTCCATTTTCAACCCAAACTCAGCATGTAGAATACCGAGAGTCGTCTTTGCTTAGGTAGAGCTTCACCCATGAGAATATACCTTTTGACTAGTTACACATGAAGGAATTTTCATAATCCCCTTGTTCTAAATTCTTCTCCGCGAAGTAATAAAGGTATCGTGTTATTAATTATTCATCTTTTGGAATTCTTGTTTACGGTACTGACTTAAACTTTTTGTCATATGCATATTTGCATCATAATTTTTGCATATAGGAAAAGTATGTCATCTGACAACCATTGACGGAGTAGATGTAAAAGATGACTCATGAATTGCAACAAGAAACAATAGCTTATGCACTAATTACTTTGTTGATAGGTGTTATGTGACAGATACTTTTAGTACATGACCATTCATTTTTACATGCATAAATCATCATTTCATGACAATAAGTATTTTCGCCTGTAAATAAAGATAAGGGGTTCATTTTTTCATTTCATTCATGTATGCATCTAATTCACGTTTATGATTACAATAAGGTTCCAAAATAGCTTGACCACCTAAGCCAAGTGACCAACGTGTTCATAATACGCGTCAGCGAGCAAGGGTCATGGAAGAAAAACAAAGAGAGCGAATGGACAGAATGGAAAGAGCTCAGGAAGAAATGAGAGAACAATTAGCAAAGATGATGGAATTGATTATGAGTTTCAGTAAAGAAAAAAGAGTGATCGAAGAGCCAACTCCGTCAGAAAACCCACCAGCTCAAGACAGTGGAAATCAAAGGGATGATCCGCCCTATCCCCCAGGGTTCACTCCACCACATGCCTAAACCTCTCAAAGGGTCCACCCTCAAGTGATGCCATCCGTTTATTACAATGCACCACCGTCGATGGGCCATCAACCGACTCATGGGCAATTTGGGCCATATTCTGGGATAAATCCTGCTGAACCAATACACGTCCCAGATTTAGACGATCCAAAAGAACAAGAGAAACTAAGAAAGGACTCGTCACAAATAGGAGAAAATGAAAAAGACCAGAAAAAGTACGATTTATTGGAAGAGCGTCTTCGTGCTATTGAAAGAGTTGATAGGTTTGGTACCATGGACGCAACCGAGCTATGCTTAGTGCCGGATGTATTGATCCCTGCCAAGTTCAAGGTTCCGAAATTTGAAAAATATGACGGAACAAAATGTCCCATGGCATATATTACCATGTATTGTCGAAAAATGGCTGCACAGTCTCACGATGATAAGTTACTGATCCATTTTTTCCAAGACAGCTTGACTGGGTCAGCTGCTCGGTGGTACGTACAGCTAGATCGAAATTGTATTAAGACTTGGAAAAACCTAGTAAGAGCCTTCATAGCCCAATACAAGCATGTGGCTGAATTAGCCCCTGATCGGTTGTCATTGCAGACTATGGAAAAGAAGCAAAGCGAGAACTTCAAGGATTATGCCTAAGGTGGAGAGATACAGCAGCGCAAGTTCAACCACCTCTCACTGATAAGGAGATGACTGTGTTGTTCATAAACACACTCCGAGCTCCATTCTATGAGCGCTTGATCGGCAATGCCACAAAAAACTTTACAAATTTGGTCTTATCGGGGGAAATAATAGAATGAGCTATCAAAAGTGAAAAAATTGAAGGGCATGAAGTTACCAGCTCAAAGAAAGGGAATATGCCCAAGAAAAAAGAAGGGGACGTGCAAGCAGTCGCTCACGACAGCCAACAAGCCCACAACTTTAACCCATATTATCCGTATCCCCCATACCAACCCTTCTATCCGAACATAGGCAACATCACACAAAACCCATATGTGTACCCACCTGTCCCGCAACCAACGTTTCAAACCAATGTTCTTCCACAAACTCCACCACTAAGACCGGTAGCTTCAACCAATAATCCTAGCTATGATCAAAGAGGACCTAAAACTACCCTAGAAAGATCAAAGTTTGATCCTATTCCAGTCCCTTACACTACATTGCTGCCACAACTCATAGAAAATCGACTCCTTGCTCGAACCCCTTTAGAACCACTCCGACCACCTTTCCCAAAATGGTATGACCCGAATGCGCATTGTGATTACCATTTTGGAATTCAAGGGCACTCCACCGAAAATTGTACTACTTTAAAACATAAAGTTCAAGTGCTCATTAAGGCAGGACTTTTAAATTTTGCCAAAAAAGACAGTTCAAGTGTTGATGGGAATCCTTTACCTAATCATGGAAGACCGACTGTGAATGTCATACATGAATGGATGATTCGAAGGGTGAAAAAGAGTATTTATGAATTCAAACGCCAATGGATAAAGTGTTTGAGGCGTTGTCCAAGATAAATGCCATCACTCCAGAACCTATCGACACAAAGAAATTGGGGTATGATCTCGCTTATTCTTGCAAATTTCATATGGGGGCAATTGGGCATTCCATTCAAAATTGTGATAGCTTTCATGGTAAGTTGCAAGAATTGATAGATTCATCAGTAATTGAGTTTTATGAAGAAGCCGAAGAGAAGTTGGTCGGAACCATAAATGAAGACACCCCAGCTGAAGTGGCATCGAGTTCATTCGGGGCGAACAAACCTAAACCTCTCACCATCTTCTATGAAGAAAACAGAAGCCCGATGAATGATACATCCCCTACTATGATCAGAAATGGTATTACCATCGAAGTCCCCAACCCGTTCCCTTACAAGAGCGATAAGGATGTCCCATGGAATTATGAGTGTAATATTTTGGGCACAGCTTCATCCGCCCCCCAAGCATTTTTTAAAGATCTAACTGGAGTAGGGGGTATAACGCGAAGTGGGCGATGTTATTCCCCTGAGATAGCAGAAAGAGTTGAAAAAGGGAAACCTGCACAAGGAAAGGGAGGCCTGAAGAAAGCGGATACCTTTTCCAAGGACCAAGTTGTCGAATCTGTAGTTGTTCCAAACAATGAGGTCAAAAATCCTGTTACCGAGAAAGAAGCGGGTGAATTTCTCAAGTTTATCAAACACAGTGAATACAGCGTGGTAGAACAATTAACCAAGATGCCCGCTCGCATCTCGCTGCTGTCCTTACTGTTGAATTTAGAAGCACACAGGAACGCACTGCTCAAAGTCTTGAACCAAGCTTATGTGGCACAAGATATATCAGTGGAAAAGTTAGACCACATCGCGGGGAACATTACAGTGAGGAACTTCATTGCCTTTAATGATGAAGAAATACCATCGGGTGGTCGAGGAAGTAACAAAGCTCTGCACATTACTATCAAATGCAAAGACCATGTCGTACCTAGGGTCTTGGTCGACAATGGGTCAGCGTTAAATGTCATGCCTCGCTCTACTTTAACCAAGTTGCCAGTAGATGTGTCGTATATGAGAACCAGTCACATGGTTGTAAGGGCCTTCGATAGGACCACAAGGGGGGTGGTAGGGGACATTGAACTACCGATAAAAATTAGCCCTTGCATTTTTGAGGTCCAATTTCAAGTCATGGACATTGCCCCGTCATACAATTGCTTGTTAAGGCGTCCATGGATCAATATGGCGGGAGCCATACCATCTTCCCTTCATCAAAAAGTTAAATTCATAGTTGAGGGCCAACTGATAAGTGTATGTGCGGAGGAAGACATACTGACTATTCAACCATCATCTGCTCCCTATGTAGAGGCGACAGAAGAAGTCCCAGAATACTCTTTCAGATCTTTTGAATTTGTTAATGCTACTTATGTGAGGGAAAAAAAAGTCATACCGACTCTTCGTTTGTCAGTAGCAACTAAAATGGGGGTTAAGCAAACAGTGGGTAAAGGATGCCGTGCCGGTTTGGGGTTAGGAAAGAATTTACAAGGAATTAACCGTCCTCTGACTCCAATAAAGAATGAAGAAAGGTTTGGTTTGGGGTACAAGCCTACCAAAGAAGAGAAAAGGAAACTGGCAGCTCGAAAGAAGATTAAAAGGATGGCTCAACTTGAGGGAAAGGAAGAAAAATCTGGGGAACGGACAATCCCACACTTATATGAGACTTTTCACTCTGTAGGTTTCATTCATCTCGAAGCACCAACAAAGGTCAATCAGGTTCTACGAATATTTGATGAGCTATCAATCCATATGATCAGAGATGAAGAACCTAACGAGAAGATCCTTGTGGTGTATCCAGTACTGCCATAAGAGGAGCTAAGCAATTGGACCACGAAATTGCCCATCATCTTTAAGTCTTCCGAAATGTAATGAACAATTTTATCTAAATGCCTATGCCCAAGGGTGTTAAGAGTAATTTCTTGTTTAAGTAGGGCTTTCTGTTACCTTCATCATTTAAATAAATGACAATGCATAATGTGTTTCATAATTCATCAACCTTTTTGCATGTTTCCTTTCATCTATTCTTTTAGCCAATAAATACTCGCCCATACACGCGTCCAACTTTACCTGTTTGCAGGTCTTTAAATAATGAACACGAAGACAATCTAGACAACGATTTGAATATCGATTTTGAGATGATTCCGAACGTTGATGAATTGAAAAATGAAGAGGAGGTGGATGACTATGGCTTACCCCCTGATTTGTCGAGAATGTTGGAACAGGAGGAAAAGGAGATTTTACCTCATCAGGAACTCACAGAAATGATTAACCTCGAAAATGGGGAAGAGAAGAAAGAGGTTAAGATTGGCACCTCGCTGTCATCTGATGAACGGCAGAAGCTAGAAGAATTGCTCCGTGAATATGTGGACGTGTTTGCTTGGTCATATCAGGACATGCCAGGTCTTAATACTGACATGGTTGTTCACAAGTTACCTTTGGAACCAGATTGCAAGCCTATTAAACAGAAGTTGAGAAGGATGAAGCCAGAGATGTTGCTGAAGATTAAAGAGGAAGTAAAAAGGCAATTCGATGCTGGATTTTTAGAGGTGGCTAAGTACCCTGAATGGGTAGCTAATATAGTTCCAGTTCCTAAGAAGGATGGAAAAGTTCGAATGTGCGTCGATTATAGGGATTTGAACAGAGCGAGTCCGAAGGATAGCTTCCCTTTGCCACATATTGATACTCTTGTGGACAACACAGCAAAACATGCTTTGTTCTCATTCATGGATGGCTTTTCTGGTTACAATCAGATTAAGATGGCACCCGAAGATATGGAAAAAACAACGTTCGTGACCATGTGGGGAACGTTTTGTTACAAAGTAATGCCATTTGGATTGAAGAATGCAGGCGCCACTTACCAAAGGGCAATGGTAGCTTTGTTCCACGATATGATGCATAAAGAGATAGAGGTATATGTGGATGCCATGATTGCAAAATCTCATACAGAAAAGGATCATACTGTCAATCTCAAGAAACTGTTCGAGAGATTGCGGAAGTTCCAGCTCAAGTTGAATCTTGCAAAATGCACTTTCGGTGTAACTTCTGGGAAATTGTTGAGGTTCATAGTAAGTGAAAAAGGAATTGAAGTGGACTCGGATAAAATACGAGCTATTCAAGAGCTACCATCTCCCAAAACGCAAAAAGAAGTGAGAGGATTTTTAGGGAGGTTGAATTACATTGCTCGATTTATATCCCAGCTCACCTGCAAATGCGATCCAATCTTCAAGCTGCTTCGAAAACGAGACCCAGGAGAGTGGAATGAAGAATGTCAAATAGCCTTTGATAAAATCAAAGAATATCTCACAAATCCACCAGTGTTGGTGCCACCGACGGTTGAAAAACCTCTTATTTTGTATTTGACTGTGAACAAGAATTCTATGGGATGTGTATTGGGACAACATGATGAAACTGGGAAGAAAAAACGGGCCGTATATTACTTGAGCAAGAAATTTATGGAGTATGAGTCCAAATACTCTGCGCTCGAAAAGATGTGTTGTGCGCTAGCATGGACCGCCCAGAGGCTCCGACAATACATGTTGTATCACACAACATGGTTGGTGGCAAAATTAGATCTCATCAAGTATATTTTTGAAAAACCCTTTTTGTCTGGAAGAGTAGCTCGATGGCAAGTGCTATTGTCTGAGTATGATATTGTGTATGCGTCCCAAAAATCAATCAAAGGGAGCGCCATCACTGATTTTCTTGCAGATCGAGCTAATGAGAATTATGAATCTGTAAGTTTCGATTTTCTAGATGAAGATTTGATGGCTATCTTGCATATAGAAGAGGGTGGTCCCAATGAACTTAATCCATGGAAGGTATATTTCGATGGAGCATCCAATGCTTTGGGGCACGAAATTGGGGTAGTGTTGATTTCTCCAAATGGAAAGTACTATCCAGCCACGGTGAGATTGAATTTCAACTGTACTAACAATATGGAGGAGTATGAGGCGTTGGTACTGGGATTACAAGCAGCAATTGATATGAAGGCTGATGCGATAGATGTTTACGGAGATTCGGCTTTAGTGATACATCAAATGAGAGGCGAATGGAAAACTAGAGATTCTAAACTAGTTCCATATAAAAAGCCAGTTACAGAATTAAGCAAACAGTTCAAAAAATCAGCTTCAACCATTTGCCTCGAGAAGAGAATCAGATTGTTAATGCTTTGGCCACCCTCGTAGCGATGTTCAGAATAAAAGAAGCGGCTGATGTACGCCCTTTTGATTTAAAAGTCCATGAAGTCTCCACACACTGCTTGAATGTTGAGGAAGAGGTTGATGGTAAGCCATGGTATCATGATATCATGCAATACATCAAGCACCAAGTATATCCTGAGAATATCACGGACAATGACAAACGAACTCTTACAAAATTAGCAATGGGTTTCTTCCTTAGCGGAGAAGTACTCTACAAAAGGAGTCGAGATCAAGTACTTTTGAGATGTGTGGATGTTACGAAAGCCAACAAAATAATGAAAGAAGTTCACAAAGGAACTTGTGGAGCTCATGCTAATGGACATATGTTAGCTAGACAAATTATGAGAGCTGGTTATTATTGGTTGACATTGGAATCAGACTGCATAAACTTTGCTCGAAAATGCCACAAGTGTCAAGTATACGCTGATAGAATCCATGCTCCACCAGCCCCATTGCACGTTTTCACAGCACCTTTGCCATTTTCAATGTGGGGAATGGATGTGATTGGACTTATTACGCCAAAAGCCTCTAATGGACATCGATTCATATTGGTGGCCATTGATTATTTCACGAAATGGGTAGAAGCA
>NC_030856.1:7214058-7229964 GCF_000208745.1 Theobroma cacao
TTTTCTTAGGTAGAAAGTTTCGATTAAGATGTTACCAGTATGATGAGAGAATCCTAATTTGGAATTCTAATGTTTCTAATTTTAAATGAAATAAAAATTATATACTCAATTACTAATTAATCAAAATATACAAAATAAAAAAAATAGGAAATTAATGATAATAATAAATTTGTTAATCATAATAATACAAAAATAGAAAATACATATGCATGAATAATAATAATTACGGATAGTAAAAAATACTTGGTCTAAAAATATGGTTATGAAAAATTTCATATAGTAAAATAAATAAGTGCTTATATAGCAAAATGCATAACGAAATAAAAACGAAATAATAAATAAATATAAAAATATTTGTTCATGATAAAAAAAATACACACAAAGAAAAATAGTAAATTTCGTGAAAGAAACGAGCATTGCATTCATGAGTGCATCAAGTACTGTTGCTGCATTGTTAAATGTCATGGCATATAGAAATATTCCGTATACGAATATGAGCCCGATGATGGGACTTTCCAAGAAAGCTCACGAAGGCAAGTTACTTCGATAAACTCATTAAGTGAAAAGATATTCCAAGATCCCACCAGTACGATGGGAGGGTTTGGAGAAATATCTTTAATAAAAAGTTTTTGCTCGTATTAGGATTTGCATTCATGAAGATGCTATTTTTACTCGCAAACGACTACCCCGATGATGAGATTTACTCGTTAAACTTGCGAAGGCAAGTCTTTCGGGTAATTCCCTAAGTGAGAAGAAATCCTTGAATCCTACCAACATGATGGGCAGATTTGAAAAATATCCTCAATAAAATGTACTCGTTTGACATTATTTGAATTTTATGCCATGCATTTCACAATTTACATTACGGGTACACCACAATAAAATATTTTCATAGAATAAAAGATTAAAAAATATAAAATAATAATATAAAATAAATAAATAATTCATGAAAAAAAATGACAAAATAATATATAAATAAGGTGATAAACTATTAAACACACAATTGGATGAATTATGAACCGCTTAATTCAATTGCAGTTACCTTTCCAAAAAAAAAAAAGAATATGTGGTTTATCAAGGCAACATATTAGTAAGAATTTATTTTAAAATTAGATATGAAAAATAATAATAGCACGTAATAAGTAAAATATAATACAATAACTTAGAAGAAAATATAAAAAAAAAAATACATATAATGATAAACAATGAAAAGTACAAAAATAAATCAATTAGAATATAATTAATTAATCAATTTGGAAATGTAAAGAGTCACCAATTCCAAATAGGTCAAGGCTCCACTAGAATGATGAGAGGGTCTCGATTTAGTGACCGAACATAATTCAAATAATTATTTTAAATTATAAAGCTAATAAAATTTATTAATATACATAACAAAATATATAATAATGGATATAAAATTAATAAATAAAATGTGAGAAGAATAATAATAAAATGAATGAGAATATATTATCCGAGTAAGTCGAGGATGAAATTTTACTCAAGATATGAAAAGTTATACTCTCGAGCTAATTTTCCTAAGGGAAGAACTTGATTTAAAACTCCACCAGTATGATGGGAGGGTTTTAATCTTAAGTCTCAATATTTTAAGCCAAATAAATATTTTTTAAAAATATTATTAAAAAGGAATATTAATAAAATGAAAAAAAATATAAAATAGGAATGAAATAAAAAAGTGGAAATAATAAAATGATAAATAATAATAATAATGAACATATGGTATAAATAATCATTAATATTGTAATTTATATCTCGCCATGCACCATCATGACACTATTTAAATGTCATATCATTTAGATATATTTTGTACGTGAAATAAGGCCTTGACGATGGGACTTATCGAGGAAGCTTAAGAAGGCAAGTTTGTTTGAAAAATTTCCTAGGTGCAAGGATACCTTCGGGTCCTACCAATATAATGGGAGGGTTCGAAGAATGTCCTTAAAAAAAGGTATTTACTCATACTAGAGTTTGCATTCATGAAGATATTATTTTCTTCGTAAATAATTACCCCGATGATGAGATTTTCTTGTTAAGCTTGTGAAGGCGAGTTTTTTTGAGTAATACCTTAGGTGGCGATTTCAAGAAATATTCTTAATAAAAGATTTTCATTTGACATTATCGAGATTTATGACATGCATTTCATAATAGCATTTTGTGCACATCATACCTATAAAACCGAATAATAAACTTTAGGTCGTGAATAAAACTAAAAAATATTATAAAGATTAATCATTAAGAAAATATAAGAATAAAATTAAAAACTAAGGCTAAAATAGGATAACATATGACTAAATGGTACCGTTCATGAAACAAGCGTTATGGGGATGCTAATCCTTCTCTATGTGTAACTGTACTCCCTAACCTAATTTTAAAATTCGCAGACTAAGTTTTTGTCCTTTAAACGGACCTAAAATCAATTTAGGACTTTGCCTAATAAAACAGATTTAATAAGTGACCAATTGCACCTAGATAAAAAAGGTTAGTGGCGACTCACAAAAATTTTCCATGTCGAGGTGGACGGGTTCTTGGACCCGCATGTAGCGACGGGATCAAGATCAAGTTTATGTTGTTGATCCCTGAGTGAGGAAGCCAATTTGCAACCAGTGAGACCACACTTTGCTAAAATGTCAAGAACATATTTATGTTGACTTAATGCAATGCCAGCTACAAAATGTGCCACCTCAATATCCAAAAAGTATTTAAGTTTACCAAGATCCTTAATGTGAAAATTGGTATCCAAATATTGTGTTAACTGAGAAATCTTAGCTAAATTACTCCCCATGACAATCACGTCATCAACATAAATAAGTATAGCAATAAAATATCCTCGATGGGTAAATGTAAATAATGAGTGATCAGATGGGGACTGAATAAAACCCACTGCAAGTAAAGATTGAATAAACTTTTGACACCAGTTGCTAGATGCTTGATGAAGTCTATAAAGAGACTTCTGAAGACGACAAACGCGGTGCTCCCCCTATTTGGCAAAGCCCTGTGGAATCTTCATGTAGATTTCTTGTAAACACCCCATTTTGTCTGAGTTGTCTATTGAATTTAAAAAAATAAAATAATAAAATATAATAAAACTAAAAAAAGAAATAAATATGAAAAGGATAAGGATATGTGTGCACCGATATCAATCTTAGATGAATTGGGAAATTTGAAAAGAGATTAAGTTAGGTTGAATTAAAACTTAAGAAACCAATTAAAAAAGGAATAGAACACATTGGCTATAAATATACCCAAGCATCAATGTCAAAAAACACATAAAGGAAAATAGCACAAAGAGAGAAAAAGGGTTTTGTGAGAGAGAAAAATGAGAAGAGGAGAGAAATAATTCTTGAGCTCTTGGGTTCTTGGGTTTCAATTTCTTTGGGATCTAGGAGAATCAATTTAGCTTCTATGGAAACTATTTTTATTAAAGGGAGAGATTAAAAAAAAAAAAGGTAGAACGAGTGTCTTAGTTTCTTGAATAGGGTTTAGAGAAGTGCTCCTCATTCCTAACAGTTCACGCTTGGCATCCAGATTTGCAGTTTGGTTTTCTTTTTGGATTTTTCAGCCCAATTAGGTAAGTTTTTTTTTATAATTTTAATTTTAATTTTAATTTTTAATTTTTTGAGACATTTAAAAGTTAGGAGTTCACATCATTTATATAAATTCTCCAATTATGAAATTTCAAGAATGCCAAAAGTGGCTTCTTGGGAATTTCTAGGTGAGAAAATTGTCCAAAATTATGCCATGAGTGTTTGGAAGTTTTGGAAAAATTTTCAATGCCCAAGGATTTACATAAATATTTAAATAAAATAGAAAGGATAAAATTATAGAATTAAATAAATTAATTAATTAAAAAGGATAAAATTATAGAATCAAATAAATAAGTTCTCCAATGATAAAATCTCAAGAATGCCAAAAGTGGCTTCTTGGGAATTTCTAGGTGAGAACTTTCCAAAATTATGCCATGAGCCTTTGGAGGTTTTGGAAAATTTTTAATATCAAGAATTTTTATTTATTTCAAAAAAATAAGAAAAGGAAATAGAATTTAAATATTGAAATAGATTTTATTTGATAAGGTTTAAAGGACACATAATTGATAAGGTATCAATTAACTGGGCGTTGTGGGGTATTAATACCTTCCTTTCACGTAAGTGAACTTTCAAACCTCAAATCTGTTTCGTATACTATAACCTATATTTTTAATGAACTTGAGTCAAGCTTAGGACCTCATAGAAAAAATAGATTCACTAGAGTGGGTCAATCACACCTAAATAAAAAAGATTGATAGCCACTCCTTTTTAAGTCAAACTGTTAAGTTTCTGGACTCACCACGTTATGACACTTCTTCTTCAAGATCGCCATGCAAAAAAGCGTTGTTGACATCTAATTGGAGTTCCTAGTTACACACTGAAGTAACAGGAAGAAGGCAATGCACTATAACCAATTTGGTCACTAGGAAAACGTCTCATGAAAATTTACTCCTTCAATTTGGGTGTATCCTTTAGCCACAAGTCATGTTTATATCTCTGTACAGTGCAGTCCAGGTTGAATTTGACTTTTTATAGCCACTTAGAATCAATAGCACATTTTTTAGATGGTAATGGCATGAGGCTCCAAGTATGATTGGCTTCCAAAGTAGAGATTTCCTTGGGCATGGCGTCCCTCCAATGAACTTGTTTTAAGGCCTAAGAAAAAGATGTAGGCTCATCGACTGAAGAGATGGCCGTTAAGAAGGTAGTGTGAGTTCTACAAAATTTGAAATAGGAAATATTGTGAGAGAGAGGAAATACCATCAAGTTGGCCGAAGGAGGGGAAGAGTGCTAAGTAGAGAAAAGCGGGACAAGGGATGGCAGCAAAGTATAGATGTACCCAGAAAGATTCTTGGACACTTGTCTTGTGTATTTAGAAGTCACAACAGGAAGCTTAATAGTGGGAATAACGAACTGCTCAATGTTGATGGGTGAAAAAGAATACTCCATGGCTGGTGACGGCAGCCTAATAAATTTTGGCACTCGAGCCAAGTGCATCTGATCTTGAGACAAAGACGGCCCAAGGGGCAGAAGCCCAAGACACGCGCTTGTTGACCGCTACACAAGATTAGGCGAGTTAGATCGCGACGCAAGGGAGGAAGGCCTACCGTGCGTTGGTTCAAAAAAATCACGTTATGCTAAGCTAGGCCGATCCAATAGGCATGCCACTAGTTTGAGCTGTAGCTCAATGAGGGCGTGGCTAGCTGCTGGGTCGTCATGATTAACAGGGTTACGATTTGCTAACCCAAAAGAAGTAGTGCAAGCTTGTAAATCAGGAATGTTGTTGATTTCATTGGGTACAATGCAATTGACCATCGCATTTCTCACCTCCATTCTCACCGTACTGATCAGTCTTCTGGTTACCTCCTTGCCACGCCGATGAAGCTTTGGCCAATAAGGTTGCGGCCTAAATGGTAGAAGTTGAGCAGCAGCCACAACACACTACTTTTCTTCTTGGGCAGCCATGGCGTAAGCTCTCCCGAGTCCCAGTAATGGCTCAATGCTCAAGATTTGAGATCGAACCATCTTGTAAGCATCATCTAGTTGCACTAAGAAGTCAAAAGGCTTCTCCTCCTCACACATCTCTTGCATCTTCTTTCCGGCACCACAAGTACACACAGGTACGAGTCGAATGCTCTGCAATTCGCTTCACACACCTTTCAACTTGCCATAGTATATGGAGATGGCTGATTTTTCTTGTTGTAGTAATACAATGGATCGCTTCAATTCATACACTCGAGGTGCAATTCCCTGAGTAAATCGTTCCTTTAAATCGAGCCATATTTAGTTCTCAATATTCGCATGGGCAGCACGTGTTTGTAACTCATTAAAAAGTGAGTTGATAAGCCATGATTTTACCATCACATTGCATTGGATCCAAGATTGGAAATCTCCGAAATTGACATCAGGTTTAGATATCAATCCATCCATGAATCGCTCCTTGTTCTTGGATTGGACTGTAGTTAAGAAGTTACACCTCCAGGTGAAATAATTATCTCCAATTTCACTTAAATGTTGTGTAACAAAGATTAAGACTAAATGATTAGATGGATGCAAGCAGAAAGGGGATTTGGTATCAATTGCGATGTTTTGCGCATTCATAATGGGCACCAAACCCTCCTAAACATAACTTGTAGAATTGTCTTCCATGGTTGAAAAGAAAGGAGCTAGGTTAGGAGCCAAAGGCTTTGATACCATGAAAATTGTGAATTGTATTGATAAAGTGTGTATTTTGAATGGCAAATTTGCCTTTATATAAATTACAAACAATCAAGATCCTAAAAGCAAGCTAGTCAACCTTGCAAATAAGCTATGTAAAAGGAAAGTATCCTATAATGTATATAAAAATCAATTATGTGCAAATAAAATAAAAGATCCTAAATTATTTTTCCTTTAGCATAATGTTCTGCATTTAATTGGTATTTTCAGACAAATTAGACTCAATAGCAATATTTTGATAAC
Source organism: Theobroma cacao (assembly GCF_000208745.1). Classification (NCBI taxonomy): domain Eukaryota; kingdom Viridiplantae; phylum Streptophyta; class Magnoliopsida; order Malvales; family Malvaceae; genus Theobroma; species Theobroma cacao. The sequence continues at coordinate 7,220,562 of NC_030856.1, forward strand.
TTATTATACGCCATTTAGTGTAATTACCCATTTATTGACTAATTAGGGACAAAATGGGACACTAGGCATTAACCTCTTCAAGGGTCTTGCCTTCAAATAAGGCATAAATATTCTCACTGGTTCCAATCTCTCTAATCATGAAAAGAGCTTTTTTTATGTTTCTTAAAGCAATCTATCCAACACCAAAGAAAATAAGACCATTACTATTGTTATATGGGTGCATTGGATGGATAGGATTATAGAAAAGACAACAGAATTAAAATTAATCTATATGATGTTAAGTATTAACTTTAATGGATGATAGGATGACAAATAATCTATTTATATCTTAGAATAGGATATGATTCAGTTTAGCGGAAAGAGAAAGGATACCCTTATTTCTATGTTTTCAATTTTACTCCTTAAGGGGATATCTTTTAAAAATTTGTATTTATATTTGCAAAATAATTTATTTCTATTAATTATTCACTTTAAGAGGAGCATATATAAAATGACAACTATAGGATGACTCATGTTTTTTAAAAATATAAGATAATTCAATCTTGTTGAAAATGGAAGGATTATTTTCAATCTATGATATATATATATATATATATATATATATATATATATATATATATATATATATAGGAGTATATGGGTTGCATATCCTAATTACTTTTATCTCTTTTTTTTACCTCTACAAGGTTACATAATTCCTATAAAATTTTATTTTTAGTATTCAATGCATAGATACGGTTAACTTTAATCAATGAAATAAGAAAACCGTTCTCTAACTATACCAAACAAGATATATAGGACGAGAATTATCTTACTTTATATATTATTAATTTTACACACATGAAATACATGGTGAAATAAAATCATCTAATTTACCCACTTTCTTCTCTTGTTTTATTTTGTTTCTATATGAATACATTCATTTTATTTCTTATAACTAATCAATGAATTAATGTTCGTATAATTGTTAATGCATCAAAAAATTATTTAATTTTTGGGATATTCTTAGAAGAGGTAGTTAATCACCTTTGTCGTTTCGAAATGTCTCGTTGAAATGCTTAGACATCTAGTCAAGTTGTTAAATAAATATTTATTCATTTTATCATGTTCAATTAAATCTTTATATTTTTATTTTAAGACAAATAAGCACTTATAATTAATCGTCGATTTAGTCAAAATATCACTTGTCATTGTATACTACATGACGTTGATGTGACATATTGACATGTTATAATAGATGATGAGGTGATTTGTTGATGTGGTATTATGACCTGATCGTGTGACATTTTTTTACTTTCTACATCAATGCCATGTGGGTATAAAACGACAAGTGATATTTTAGACTAATAATAATTAATCAACCATTAATCATAAAAACTTATTCGGCACAACATAAAAGTAAAAGAATTTGATTAAGCACAATATAAGAATAAAAAGTTATTTGAATTTTCCTAAATATTTTAGGAGTTTAATTTTGAAGTATCATACCAAAATTAATCTATCACCTATAATATCTTGATTTACCTCTAAACAAAATAATATTCTATTATGTACAATTAAATGTGCTCAAATATCTAATACAAAATTGAAATGATCATTTTCTATTTAGCGGTTAGGAAATTAGTATATCTTATTAATATTGACATCCTTATTTAACTTTAATTCTTTATTAGAGTCAATTGTTTTTAATAAAATTTAATTTAATTTAAAATTAATATAAACGAATGCCAAGAGTCCTACTTAAACTAATGTAATAAAGTTAATTAAAATTAGTATAAACGAATGTCAGAATCCTACTTAAACTAATGTAATAAAATTAATTTAAAATTAATATAAACTGAATTAAAGTTAACTCCAATAAGGATACACTCAAGTATACCTATCAAAATAGGTCGGCCTAATTAAATAAGGGGTGGGTTGGGCTTAAAAATTTAGACCCATATTAAAACCGAACCTAAATGGGTCAACCCATCAAATTAGAGGGTTGGGGTGGGCTAGGGCAAGCCAGCCTTGTGGATCAAAAAAAATTAATAATTTTATATATTTAACTATATAAAATTAATAATTTAGTTACCAATAATATTACTTATGTTATATATTTCAATGTGTTTAATCTTTACTTATCAAATTAATAATTTTAATTTATGAATTAAATCACAAAATAATTTTATTAATAGAAAATTTATTAAGTAGAATTGTAAAAATATTTTTTAAAAAAAAATAGATTGGTCCAACTCAACCCATGAATTAGCAATGTGTGGACTGAGTTGAAGTTTTGATGATTCATATAAAAAATGCGTTGACCCGGTTCAACTCATATTTTCTTAACCCACAAAAGCTTGGGTTGGGCTGGACCGGGCCAGCACACAGTGACAGCTCTACACTCAAGGCGGTGAAGGAGGATTGAAACAACTTCACCAAGTCAACTATAAAAACAGAAAAGGCCAGCCCTTTTAATATTCACAAGGACCATTCTATTGCTCTTTCTTGCTGCTTTCTTTCTCTTGGTTGGTTTTCCAATGGCAAGAGTGGAATGGACTCAGCGATTACAAAGCAATTGTAATCTATCTTCAAGAAATTGGCCACAAAGCAATCTATCTTCCTTCAAACGATGTTTGGCTCTCAAGTGTTTAGATCTTAATCAAATAGCACAAGTATGGTTTGATAAAAGTCATTGCATTGATTGTAGTCTTTTTTTTAATTTATTTATTTAAAAAAGTATTTAAATATATAAAAGTTTTATTAATTAATGTCAAATTTTTAATTCTTTATAACAGCAAGGATACACCATCAAGACAACTTCACCAACTCAAACTATAAAAACACAAAAAGCCAGTCCTTGAAGGACTATTCTCTCACTCTTATTACTCTTTCCCAAACAGAAAAAGCCATCCTTGAAGGACTATTCCATCACTCGCGATTGCCTGGTTTTCCGATGGGGAGAATGCAAGGGACTCGGAGTTACTCAGCGAACCCTAGCGATTTCCAGCTTCTTGAAGAAATCGGCCATGGCGCCACTGCTACTGTTTACAAAGCAATCTATCTTCCTTCAAAGGACGTCGTGGCTGTCAAGTGTTTGGATCTTGATCGCTGCAGCGGTACTAATCTGGATGACGTACGTCGGGAAGCTCAAACACTGAGATTGATCGATCACCCTAATGTTCTTCGGGCATATTCTTCCTTCGTAGTTGACCGCAACCTTTGGGTAGTCATGCCGTTCATGTCGGAGGGTTCCTGCTTGCATCGCATGAAAACGGGTTATCCCGATGGATTCGAAGAGGCTGCTATCGCTTCCATTCTTAAGGAAACTCTTAAGGCTTTGGATTATCTTCATCGACAAGGACATATTCATCGGGATGTCAAGGCTGGGAACATACTGCTTGATAACAATGGAACAGTTAAGGTCGCTGACTTCGGTGTTTCAGCTTGCATGTTCGATTCAGGAGACAGACAACGTTCGAGAAATACCTTTGTGGGGACTCCTTGCTGGATGGCACCGGAGGTCATGCAGCCAGGAACTGGATATAACTCCAAGGCAGATATATGGTCGTTCGGCATAACAGCATTGGAGCTGGCCCATGGTCATGCACCTTTTTCCAATTATCCACCTATGAAGGTTCTCTTGATGACCATACAAAATGCTCCTCCACGACTTGATCAAGATTGTGATAGGAAGTTCTCCAAGTCTTTCAAAGATATGGTTGCGATGTGCCTGGTGAAAGATCACACAAAGAGGCCCACTGCAGAGAAATTATTGAAGCACTCGTTTTTCAAGCATGCAAAGCCTCCTGAGCTTTCTGTGAAGAAATTATTTGCTCCTTTGCAACCGCTGTCGAATCCTGCGAAACCCCTTCAGCTTAAAGATGCTGCACAACTCGCTCTGAAGAATATGCCTTCAGCAGAACAAGAAGCTATATCACGGAGTCAGTATCAAAGAGGAGTTAGCGCCTGGAATTTTGATATTGAGGATTTGAAAGCGCAAGCATCTCTGGTGCATGATGATGATGATGATGATGATGATATTCACGAGTGCAAAGATGATGATCGAAGCATGAAATCAAGCCTTGGTGATAAGACTGCAGCTTCCTGTATTAGTTCTTCTTCTATTGTACTTTCCAATGATCTATGTAAGAGCTGGGTCATAGTTAGTTAGTTAGCTGCTGTTTTCTGGGTGTTTCCCCAGCTTGTAAACATTTTCACAGAATTCTTCCTTTGGATGTTGAAATAAAAACTCAAAACTCAATTATCTCACAAAATAAGGCTGCAGCTTACTATGAAAAATATGACTTATAAAACTTATAATTGCACATCATATACTGGTGTAGTACTAACAGAATGTGCCGTCTTTTTAGAATAAACAGGACAAATCTGGCAGAGATGCATCAAGAACCTTTGGTTCCAAAAACGGCGACCATAACCAGCGATACAAAGGATACTTAAATACAGAAAATATAGCATCATGTTGACAATTCAAGGTCAAAAAAATGCTGCTGTGGTAGATGGTTGCCTTCTAGATGAATTGTCAGTATCAAGATATGTATACTAGGAGCTATAATTGGGGAGCCTCTCAAGATCCTTGCAGGTCCATGGTAAGAAAGGAGAATCAACACAGTAGGTTTGCATGTTTCGTATCTGACAAGAAGATCCTGAGGTTCTTGAGAATGGCACTTGATGCAAACTGAAGCTGATGAAGACTATTAAAGGCCCCCAAAAATAGAGCACAATCAGTTCAGGGAAATAAAATATAAGGGCCATAAGAATGCAGAGTAGTGCCAGTAAGACTAAGCATTTAATAAAAATGGATGATATGTAAAGTAGCAGTGGTGGCAGGGAGTTCAGGATTGCAAATTTCAACTTTGCTTGGCTCATTATTTAAGATAATGATCAAATTTTCACATCCATTTGTAATGCAGACAGTTTTGAGTAGACAGAGGATAAAGGTGCTTCTCAATGGCTAGCCTTGTTTGGATAGTTTCAACACCAATTTGACATTTGAACATCTCTTGAAAAAATTTGTTGCGCCATAAACCATACAAAAAGAAATGGCATCAACTCTTGATGATAGGCATTTCACTTAATGGTACCTATATGTGCATGCAAGTGTGTGCATGTGCAGATTCGCATGTCATCATTGTCTTTGCCCCTTGTGTCCTTTCCAAACCTCTATCCCATCTGGTTGTCTATTTTCCATCAAATTCTCATCAACTGCATATCATAAAGTATTTTATTACATTCTTCTTTTATGCACATTAACAGCATACATGTTAAGAACAGAATGATAAGATTTCTACCCATCTAACCATAGAAAAGGGAGCCGTAACCACACTAAGTTGGCTACATATTTTGACACTGGTTGAACCAAATCTGAAAATACAATAATAACCAATGTTAGTTACTAACACAAGAAAAGAAAAGAAAAGAATAAACAGGAAAATGTAGCCTTTTGTTCTGATATTTTGCGATTGAATTCTTCAGAATGAAGAATAATTTTATAGGGTGTAAAATTTTATATCATGAACCAAGACTTGTAGCATTTGTTACTGACCAACTGTTGTGGGAGGCATAAATTTATTTACACAATCTTTATTTTGAGTTAATTTAATTAATAAAGATAAAAGTACTCAAATATTTAGCCGATGCTCTGTTGTTTTGTTACGTTATAGCTCCAAAATGTTTCTTTAGGCCGAAGACTTGGTTATTAATTGTAGATTTCTTTCAGGTATCTGCACAAGTCACTCTTCCTGAAATCCTGATTACAAGCGTGATAGATATGAATTAACGGGGAAGTAGCTCACTACAATAGGAGCTCCTTTGCCTTTGGATTGGGATTTGGTTTCAGTTTTCTCCGATGACGACTTCTTCATCATGCCGGCGACTTGTGCATCATCAGAAACCCGTGAGAACGCTTTGGGCAGAAAGCAACTCAACAAAGCTGAGACTGAGAACAGAGCCATTGGGATGCGTGCCTTGAATGTTGATTTGTTGAATTAACTGATGTAGCTTTGCTAAGCTGAGTAAAAGCAGGAACGAAAGACTCAGTTGCAAATAGCTGAAGGGTAAAGTCTATTTACAAGGAAATAAAAAGTGGAAATTGATCAACTTTATGCATAAATAAATTTATAATAATCCAAAATCTAGCGAAAATAATGCCAATCAGGTTCTCTTTTTCTTTATGATTCTTCAATAGGTGAGAATTTATGTCCTTGTAGACAAGAAAGGAGATTAGTTTTTCTTTTATATAGTGAATCCGTAATCCTGCTTATAATAGGATTTAGAGTTTTTTTACATAGGCTTACACTTTTAAGTTCACATATAACATTAGAGTCTAATCTAATTTAGTAAATCATATTATGAATTATAATATTATCCCTTTATTAAGATCAAATTATCTTAGCCTAATTTTGATAAAATACAAAAATAAATAAAGTTCACATAAAAATTTTACTAGAAAATCTAACAGAAATGTCATTGACTTGCTCATACAGAAAGGAAAAGAAAAAAAAAAGGTAAATATCTTGACCCCTTAATTTTAACCATAATTCCACGTCGATCCATTAGTATTAGAAATGAAATCTTTTATTGGACATATAAGTCCAATGGTTAATTAACTATTAATATTTCCGTTAGTTTGATAATGTGGAAATATTTTTCAAACAATTGTACCCTTCATTAATTTTAAAAATTATCACACTTTTAAACTATGATTTTTCATTTTTAAAATTTTTTCTCTCTCATTCAAAAAAAAAATTCTCTACCCTACCTCTTGCCGACCGACCACCCCATGGCTGAATTTGACCTTAGAGCACCAAATTCGGCTAGATCACACTCCCCAGGGGAACACCTATATCGCGCTCCCTAAAGGAGCACCGATATCGTGCTCCCCTAGGGAGATCTGGCCAAATATGGTATTCCACGATCAGATTTGTCCAACCGTTAATTAACTGTTAATATTTTTATTAGTTTGATGATGTAAAAATATTTTTTGAACAATCGTACTCTTCATTAATTTTAAAAATTATCACACTTTTAAATTATAATTTTTCATTTTTAAAATTTTTTCTCTCTCATTTAAAAAAAAAAAACTCTACCCTACCTCTTGCCGACCTATCACCCCATGGCTGAAATTGGCCTGAGAGCACTAAATTCAGCCAGATCACATCCCCCAGGGGAACACCTATATCATGCTCTTTAAGGGAGCACCGATATCACGCTTCCTTAGGGAGATATGGCCAGATCTGTTATTCCACGATCAGATTTGACTACAGGTTGACTGACTAATGTAAGAGAGCTGTCACAGGTTGTAATTTTAACCAAGATCCGTGTGACGCTTAAGTCTTGGGGATTGAAAACCTAAGCAAGCCTTGCTAAGAATATTACACAATAATGATGTGGAAGCAAAAATCACTAAACTTGAAAAAAAAAAACTTTGAGAAAAAATAATTGTGTTCTATGGATAAATCTGCTAAGTACGGGGTAAAGGCTTCATGTAAATGATTCAGTGTATAGTCATGTCTTGTATGCGTTGGTTCACTACAACAATTTTTTTTTTTTGGATGGTTGGGAATCTGTTACTTTGTACAGAGATATATTTATCCCCTTCCTTTGATATAGTTATATAATCATTATCTTTGCTTCTAAAAAAAAGAAAGAAAAAGAAAAAGTCACTCCCTCCTTACAAATTTAATTAAGCCAATGACTATAAAAAATTTAACTGAACTAAGTTGAGAAATTGCATTGAAGCTTTGGATAAATGTCATGAATGAGCCATCTTGCCATGAATTTGTAAGCTTGTTGTGTTAACTGAGAACCATCCCAATTAAGACTCTTATCAGGATTGGAACACACTGGTACTCCAGAAACTCCGCATATTTCATCAAGCTGAAGTTATAATCTCCTCCAGTTCCACAACAAGATTTTTGTATCGATTTGATATTGAAACCGGTTTAAACTCGAATGATATAATTAAAGAAGTCAGAAATAATTATGAGTTTAATGGTGATTTATAGGATTAACACATTCTGAATATATATCTATGCGTATTGGCCAAAGAAATTAAAATTACCGAGTAGTTTAGCCCTGCTTAAAAGCCGCTGGTAAGCTTGATAATAGTTACCATAGACTATAATCACATTGGGATTTTCTTTTTGTAGCTCTTCAATGGCTTGTTGGACATGATGATTGTGATACATTGACAAGCTATTCAAGTCCTTTAGGCAATGAAATTTATCGTAAGCAGTAGTATCGTTGGTTTGGAATACTGTAAGAAAGATAGGCAAACAGCCTATTGGTAAGTTTCCAGGAACAATTAATTGTATGGCACCATAGTCAATGGCTCTCTGCAAATTAATAAAATGACCCAGATATTGATAATTAGCTGGCAAGTTGACAAGAAGATAAATGACTACATTTGTCATGTTTGTTACGTTTTGTATCATTAAGATTTTGCTACTCATTTGAAAATGACCTTATAAGAGTTAAAAGTACTTAAAATTTCAATTGAATCATGCATGTAGTTTTAAAATTATACATTTAATTGGTCATTTTCAAACAAATTAGAATTAATAGCAAAATTTTGATAATTTATTATAAGGCTCGTAGTGTAAATATCCCATTTATTGATTAATTAGGAAACTTACTCTGACGGCTTCTTTTATGGCTTGGACAACATGGGGTACTAGGGCTTTAACCTCTTCATGGGTCTTGCCTTCAAATAAGGCATAAGTATAGTCATTCGTTCCAAACTCTCCAATCATGAAAAGAGCTGTTTTATGTTTCTTGAAGCAATCTATCCAACACCAAACATAATAAAGCCATTAATATTGTTATATGTGTGCATTGGATGTTAAAAATTATTCTTTATGATGATGTTAATTATTAACTTTAAGTGGATGATAGGATGACAAATAAAATATTTAAATGTATCTTAGTATAGGATATGATCCACTCTCTATGTTTTCTTTTATACTCTTACAGGGATATATTTGAAAAATTTGTATTTAGCACTTGTATTTGTATAGAGAGAGGTAATATTAGAATTTTATTAATTACTCACTTTAAGAGGAGAATATATAAGATGACAAATACAAGATGACTTATGTTTCTAAAATATAAAATACTTAAATCTTGTTGAAAATGAAAGGATTATTTTAATCTTATGGTTTATAGAGGATTATGGATTAGACATCCTTGCTAATTTTATGCCTAACTTTTAACCTCTACAAGGTTACATAATTCCTTTAAAATTTTGTATTCAGCAAGACTAATTTTAATCAATAGAAAAGAAAATAAAAAACGCATTTTCTAACTATACCAAACAACATATATAGGATAAAAATTATCTTATTTTATTATTAATTTCGCACGCATGAATATATATATATATATATATATATATATATATATA
>NC_030856.1:7231185-7281072 GCF_000208745.1 Theobroma cacao
GTAATACTATAGAATAATAATATATATATATATATATATATATATATATATATATATATAATCTGCATTATTTGATTCCAACATAATAATCGACAAATCATACATTAGCAGTGCATTAAGCTATTAATCAATTTTTATATTATGCAATTACACTTATAAATAAAATTAATCATCAACGTCAAACAATTCTCGATGTATGTACATTCAACCAAACAAACAAATCAATCACTATAAAAAACATATAATTGGACAAAATTTGACATAGATAAAATTTGAATAAGTCTACATATATTGAAATTTGAATCTCAAACCTAATGATTTTGAGGCCTCCTTCGTACTATATATTGAATTAATATATGTCATTGGCTATATTAAACTTTTATAACTTATTCAAAATTTATAAAGAATTATATTTATTATATCTTTTCCTGGTCAAAATAAACAAAACTGATCTTTCATGCGAATATACCAATTGCAACAAACGACAAAGTATAATTTTGCTCAATTTAGAATTCTTGATCTTAGTTAACTTTCTTCTAGCCAATGAGTTTTGTTAAGAAATTTAGTCTTCTATTCTTTTGTTTCCCTTAACAAAGTATCGCAAATGAAAAGTCTCTAGTTTAATTAATTCAATTTTTTGTTTTTATTCATTTGATTTGATCTTTGATTTTGTCCTACTCCATTTGTTTGTTTTTATTCTGGCATCAGACCCATGTATTACGGCAGAGCAGAGCAGTGTAAAATAATTACTCCATTTCTCCATTTCTTTGATTTGAAAGAAAAATAAATAATCAATGCAATTCAAACGAGTAATTAAATGCAGAGCAGTCTAATAAAATTGCAACTAATTATTCAAGCAACTGACATGAAACAGAATATAAAATAACATCTACAATCGACCAATACCATATTCCACCGATTTTATAATCAAATAATAATGTGATAAACTAAAGTAAACTAAGTTGAGGATTGGCATTGAAGTTTTGGATAGATGTCATGGATGAGCCATGTTGCCATGAATTTATAAGCCTCTTGTGTCAAGTGAGCTCCATCCCAACTCAGATGCTTATCAGGATTGGAACACACCGGTACTCCTGCAGCGCCACACATTTTCATGATGCTGAAGTTATAATCCCCTCCAATTCCACAACAAGCTTTTCTTGTATCAAAACCTGTTAACAAAACAGAAGAAATTCCAAGACATGAACTTAATAATCTATGAATATATTGCACTATTAATTCATAATTTTTTTTGCATTAATATTTCATTTGCGTAATTTTAAAAACTCAATTTTCATCCGTAACTTTTAAAATTTGTTTAAAACTCATCTATCCATTAACGTGTTGACATATTAGAATATGGACAAAATTTGTCATGTTATGCTTGATTAGGTGAACATAATCGTGATAGGTTTTGTCCACATTATAACGTTAGTTTGATAAATTGATAAATTTGAAACAAATTTTAAACATCTCGAAGAAAAAAATTGAGTTTTTTAAATGGTGGGTGAAAAAATAAAAAAATACAAAAAGGTAAAAATTAACTGTGAATTTTATTTATAAATTTATAAGTAACACAATTTATATGAATATTATGCATATTTGCAAAGAAATTGAGCTTACCCAGTATTTTAGCCTTGCTCAAAAGCCAGTGGTATGCTTGATAGTTGTTTCCGTAGACTATAATCACATTGGGATGTTCTTTTCTCAACTCTTCAATGGCTTTTTTGAGATGATTATTGTGATAAATTGACAAATTATTCAAGTCCTTTAGGCAGTGAAATTTGTCATAAGCAGTGGTATCATTGGTCTGGAATACTGTGAGGAACATAGGCAAACAACCTGTAGGGAAGTTTCCTGGTATAACCAGTCTTGAACCACCATAATCAATGACTCTCTGCTTGTTGAATAAAATATGTGAGGGGTGACCATAGCTCTAATCTCAATAACTTGTTGCCAATAATAACATTATTCCAGTTATTTGAAAAGAAAACTTACCTCAGCAGCAACTTTTATGGCTTGGACAACCTCGGGCACCATAGCTCTAATCTCTTCAAGGTTCTTGCCTTCAAACAAGGCATAGTTATAGTCATTCGCTCCGATCTCTCCAACCATGAAAAGAGCTGTTCTATGTTTCTTGAAGCAACCTATTCAGTGCAGAACAGAAAGGAATCAATAATAATTACAAGCAAATGGTAAGAAGAGGTGATTACCTTTGTCAGTTTGACATGTTGTATTGAAATGGGTAAACATCCAGTCAAGTTGCATGGTAAGAGAACTGTTCGTAACTGTGGCTGTAATATTTCGTTTTGCTAGAATTTCCACAGGCAAGGCAGTAGCGCCAGCTACTGCAAAATCGACGCCGCTACTATGAGTTGAATTTTCATTCAAGTAGGCATCAAGGAAGGGAATTCCAGCTGACCTTGCTGTGTCAAAGTAAAACAAATTCAATACAAAAACAAGAGCAAATTACAGATCAAAAAGTGATAGATTGCATACCTAAATAATCAATCATTATTAAACCATTAGAACATCTACCAGTAGCATTTTTGAAGAAGGTTTCGCCATAGGGAAGCCTAGCGTAGACAGACGAAGGGTCGTCTCTGATCAAATTACCGGTGTCGGATACTGAATCTCCGAGCTGATATATTGCATCGAACCCGCAGGTCTGGAGAGTATGGGTAGTACATGGAGGAAGAAGAACAAGAAAGGCAGAACTGAAAATAACTAGAAACAGTGCTCTAATGGTAGTCATAGCTGAAAACAATTACTGACATCAATTAAGAGGAAACTTTTTTAAAGGCTTTGATTTCCATTCTCCACTTACCATGGAATTTTAACTCCAAATATTCATAGTAGTAATACCATTAATCGGAATCTCGTTATACCCAAGAAATAGTTATATATATGAATTCATATCAAATTTGATATGTTCATAAAAATTATCACATATAACTTCTTATTAGCATATGATTGCATTTAAGCTAATATAATCATTTTTAATTACGTATTGCATCTTAATTTTGTAAATTGTTAACATAATAGAGATGAAATGCAGTTAATTTGTCCTACATTAATTTATTGTTTATGTCTATTCCAATAGACATAATTGCATAACTTACTAAAAAATCAAATCTCATAAGCTATTATTTTTCAAATATACTCAAACATGGTTTCAGATATATGATCAACTCGTTTTATGATAATAATAATTTAAAAATTTAAAATTCAAATCTTAATTAATAAAAGTCACTATCGTGATTTATGAAATGAAAAAGAAATTTTATCTGTTGGATCATGTAAACCAAATATCAAGAAATCTTCATGTGTAAAAAATAATAATGATGATGTCTTATGCCAAAATAAAAAATAATAACTAGATGTCTTGAACATGTAAATATCATCACAGCAAAGATAACGTATTGGAAAAGCTCTTAGGTTGTAAGTTGAAATAAAACAGAATATCAATTCATTCCTACATTGAATAGAACCAAGAAGATTTAATAGGAAATGTCGTACGGCAGATTCTTGCATAATCAAAACAAATGTGAAATACAAAAACAATATATACAAATCAAATACTACCAGCTGTGTATCTATTTATCCCTGAACTGGTCAAAAAAAGATGGCCTTGATTTCGACAAAGACAACATAATTATTTAAGTAGGATAATATGTTGCCAAAGCTATGAGATTGAGTTCGCATTATATAACTCTTAGATGTGCGAATGGAATAAACAAGCATGGCTAGAGAGTTTACTTTTATCGCTCAAGATGAGGCAGGCTTTCCGCTGCAGACCTCTGGGGGTCTACTTTTGCTTTGCGTAATTGCTGTTTCCCTGTCAATTATATCAATGCTCATATTTTCTTGTGCTGACGACCCAGGGGCAAATCCCAAAAGTAAAGGAGGTGGCGGTTGTGGCGGCTGTGGTGGTGGTGGTTGTGGCGGCTGCGGCGGTTGAGGAATATGATGCAAAACACACCTTGAAACCAAAGCAGTGATATTATGTTCTTCTGGAATGGTATAAATCCTAGTACAAATAATATATAGCTCAATAATGAGCTATAAAATAAGAATGTTCGTAGCTTTCCTTGTATGTAGTATTTCGTTCGATATATAAATAAATAGCTAAACCATGCTAATAGTAGTGAGATTGCAGAGCTGGTGGTCTGAAATGTTGGACTTCAATATCTAAAGACTTTCCTGAAAGGTTCCACTCCATCTTTTACATATATACAGCACTGAATATGGCTTCTCCATATCTAGCTACGTATATCACAATAGCAATATGAACAAATAAAATAAAGTTAAAAAAATACAGCACAAAAATGGATTGTCAATAAATTTGAAGATCCTACTATGCAACTAGGCTGGCCTCATCACTTTCTGGGACTATAATGTCAAGCCTCATCATGGGCTTATACCTGCTAGGGACTTGAGCTCCAGCTTGCATGCACACTTCAACCACAGCTGGAGCCTTGCCATAAAATCTCGTTAATGCACCTCTCAAGGGAGGTCCCTTTGGGTCTTGAACATACCAAACGTAATTTGGTGGGAAAACTTCAGCAACTGTAGCATCCTGCCAACCATGCTTCCCATCTCTCCACTGGTGCTTAAATTCTCCACAAAGTTTAGCATTGTGACCCCATGGCCCTACATGGACCTCTGAGCAATATCCACATGCTTTTACAGTGTACTTCCTCATCAACTTCGTCACACCTGATCGAACAATCTCATGTGCATTCATTGTCTCCTGTGCAATGCTGGGTACTTCTTCAAGTGGAGGAGCTGGAAATCGCCCACAAGCTCCACAAGTGTCAAGATCAACAATTGAGGACGAGGATGGATCGACAGAGCGCCATGGCTTAGGCTCATCAACATATCCACCTCGATCAATCACTTTCTTTCCCATCATTCTGATGGGTTTGGTTCTTCGTCTTGAAGGGTACTCTGGTATGTCAACACCAGCTTGGATGCATAGCTCCACAACAGCTGGAATCCTGTCATATTCGAACCGTGTGTCATGCTTGATGCGCCGGCCAAAAGGATCATAAAGGTGATATGACTCTATGGGAATAAGTACGTCATTGATGGAACCCTTGACCCATGAATGTAAACCATGACGTTTTGAGCTACTTGGACCTTTGCAGTCCTGAATATGGTGACCAGTATGAGCCACATGAACTTCAGAGCACTCACTGCAGAGAGCTAAAACAAATGAATATATGAAGATGCAGGCATTACCTCTAAACAGCAATATCAGGACTGAAAACTATAATACAATGTACCTGCAACCATAAACAGGAATCACATGCAAAAGCTGTGCAAGGCCTTTGATCAAAACTTTCCACGCATCTAGCACATCATATGCAACAGGAATAAGATCAGGAACAAGTATTCCATTTTTTGGAGGCTGAAGTGGCTTCTCTAGACCCCTCTCCGCAAGTTTCTTATCCTTCCTTGCAGCTCTCTGGATCTCCTTAAAAGGAATGGGATAAGGCTTCTTCTTTTTCTTAGGTAGTACAGGTGGAAGATCCACATTTTGGGGATATACCCCTTGCTTCTTGCCAGCAGGGTACTGTCTGGGACTCTGACAGGCATAGATGAAAGTTCCTGAAACTAGTGCCTTACCATTCTGAACCCATTTGTTCTCAAACTACATGTAATATATATCAAAGTGTGAGTCCACAGAACAAATATTACTCCAGACTACTGCCATTGATGACAAAAACAAACACAGCATAACAAAGATCAAAGCATACCATTGAAACATTCCCAAGAATCCTCACTTATCAACAATTGCCTTTAGTATTATCAATAGAATGCATACATCTCATGCAACAGAACCACAAGAACAGCCAGAAAGAACTTCATAAAGGTCATAACCAAGGAAGTGGAGAGCCCCTACTGTATGCAGTCGACTAATTTATATGCCACTGACTTGATTTTTGGTGATAATACCTACTGAGAATTTGAAAGTGTTCCTCCAAAATATAGAAATACACGAATAGTTTTCTACCCACATGTCAGTAATGTCACTTTCAAAATCACACATCAAGAAAACCAAACAAAATAAAATTAGGGAATTGACAGAAAGAAGGTCACCTTGAAACACTGACTCATGGATGATAATTGAGACCTCTTAAATTCCATGATCTCTAAACAGGCACCTGCAAAGTGGGGCCACATCCATACATAAATCTTTCTATTTACCTTTAAAAACATTTTGTGGTGTTTATTTGCATTTGATTGGTATAATTCAGTAATCGTAATGAAGTGAAGTTCATTCCTTTATTTTGGAGGAAAAAGGTAGGCACCACATGGGCATTCTTCGAAGAGAAAAAGAAAAAACAATGAATAAGTTAATGATTAGTGACTCACCCCTCTGAGACGGATTCCATATAAATGATGCTATCGGTAGTGTCTGGAACATTTATCTGGGGATATAGGGAAACCAAAGAAATGGAACATTATGCCAAAACTAAAGAGAAAAATATGAACTCTGCTTTGCGAATGGAAAATCAATGATAGCAAAGAGCAAGAAACTTAAAATTGAAAACTTTGCGTTCTGATTAACACTATGAAAATCCATTTCATAACCCGTACCTTCTTTTTTGAAGATTCCAATGCTGCAACTGCAAGGTTTTCATCAATCAAATTGTATGTTTTAGAAAAGATTAATTATCCTGATAAAATTGGCCACATCATGTACTTAAGGCCTGACATAAAGTGGTTTCTAAAACTCTCATCACTCGTTTGGTAGGAATTATATAGGGAAAAGGAATGAGAATGGTAGCTTTTGCACCTTTCCGCTCCCTCAAAATCTGATCCTTTCATAAATGGGAAGCAAGTAGGAAAGAAAGCAATCATTTAACAAAAGTTATAATCAAGTTATTTATAATTTCACCCTCAACTCTTTTCTTTCCTTCCATGTTCCATCTTTTGTACCAAACGTAAGGATGGAAAAGCAATTTTTTTTTCCTTTCCTTCCGTTTTTTCTCCCTCACATTTTTCCCTTCCCTCCATAGTCTTTCCTTTCTACCATACATTATTCATTTTTGGCACTTACCTATCCCTAAAGGATACCAGTAGCTAATGCAGTGATTTTAAGTTCATACAAACCAAATCACCATATTCACAGCAAAGAGACGCCGCATTTCCTCACATTATTTCTCTCATTTTTTCCATTAAATTAGCATTCATTTTTGTTCTTCAGTTCTTCTCTCAATACAATTTATTCAAAGACAGGCAACAGTGACTCTATTACTAAACTACCACTCTACCAAAGAAAATGAGGAACAGTAACTATGAAAGTACCATCATTTCATTTATAAGAAATTTCATTGAAGTAAACCCTATTGGATGGAAAATTAAAATAACCATTGATTCTATAACAAACCCAGATAGAGAATTAGCCAAAATAAAAAAGAAGCTGATTAAACAAGCAAAAATAAAAACCCCAGACTATAAACAGCTAAGTTGAAAGGAAAGATGAAAAAAAAAAAAGCTTTACCCAGAATTTTGAAGCTGCTCCCTTATTCTTCTTCTTCCTCTTCTTTTTCCTTCCTATCAGTGTGCTAATCTTCCGAAATATCACCAAAAAAATCAGCTCAAAGCTCTGGGTTTAAGGCTTCCTGCGAAAAACCCACGACTATATTTTATTTCATTTCAAGCGAAGATAGGATGAGCGAGCTTACTGTTGGACCTAGCCAGAAATTGGGCCTTGAACAGCGAACTCAAGCTCATCCACTACTTTTTATTTTTTGGGGGGTCAAAATAGCAAAAGTTGTTACTTATTCTATTATCTAATAATACTAGAACAATTTATTAAATTATTTCAAAATAGGTTACTTATTCGGTAAATAATAATACTAGATCACTCTATTAAATTTATTTCAAAATAGATTCAATTTATTAAATATATATAATATCAATCATAAAATGTTTTTTTAAGTTAAATTGTTATTTTACCTTGAAAAATATTTTTGGAACGTAATTTATACTATTAGACATCAAATTTGTTATAAATAACTTAGTTAAATAAAAATTACATACTCTATCAAATGACTATATGATATTTTTCATCTTTCATATTAATTTAATGTCAGCGTCAGTCAAAGTCAAGTGAATATATTTTTTCAACTGCCAATGCATATGCTTTCCATATCCCATATTTGTTTATCATGGAAACCATAAAACTTGTCAATACTTGCCCTTGTATCTGGAATTGTTTTCCTCTGTTTTGTTTCGAAACGTGGAATATAAAGCAAAAAATTGGAGCAAAGAGACAATATAAAGTGTTTGAAAGTAAGTAAGCACCTGTTTCAACATTATAAGCGTTCAAGCCATGTCAATGGCAATACATTAATGACTGTGAGTGCTTTAATCATATCTACTGTTGAAATGGTAGGGAATGTTTTTGTAATGATTTCTCCCCAAGTGAAATAGCCGGGAAATGATGGGATAGTCGATTGTAGTTGCAAAAGAAGGCATAGATTTTGGGTTATATGAAAGCAGAACAGCCTCAAGTAACTTCTTGGCTGATCTTTGAACAACGGAACAATGGGGTGAAGCATTAACCCTGAAATCTTAGATGTGAAGTTATTTCTTATTTCAACATCACAACAACTTGGTTTCCACTGAAATGTTATACGTGCACAAGGGCTTGAGATCCAGGACAGTCATCTTCCAAAGCAAATACTTTGGAGCTGATCATCTTAACTGCTTTTAGTTTTATACCAAGAGATGAAGTTTGACTTAGAGACCTTTATACCGTAAGCAATCCCAGGTCTCCCTCTAGGGATGATCGTTGGTCTGCAAAAGAGCAGGATGGCCACCAACTCAGTAAGGGACCGCATAATACTGGTGCATACGAAAATTGTTCTCCTCCAACACCAAATCATCCTTTTCAATTGAGGGAGCTAAGATTCAAGCGCTAGGGATGCAGCATAAATTTCAGGAATACCAGCACCAGTTTGGTATTCTGCTCGTTGTTCAAGTATCACTTACAAGCATGCGGTTAGCTCTAGTCCTTCACTGAATTCATTGATGTGGACGTTCAGGACTTGAGATTCTGATTGGTGACCGGTGATAAGAGGAATATTTTTTATGATGGTTTCAGCAAAACGGAGAGCTTGGCTCTTAAATCGCAGTATAAATGGATACCTTGAGCTAGTAGTGACTTTGCCATTGGCAGACAGGAACTCAACCCTCACCTGTTAACACAAGAACTGATATAAACACAAACAAGAAATCATGGTGCAAATAGAAACTAGAACTTGAAATGGCATGCTCAGACATATGAATTCAAACAGAGACCATGAGAGACCAAGGAAAAGGATAATAGTTCAGACCTGGAAGACTCCGAGTTTCCTGTTATATTCAGATTCGGGCACTGTCAATGAAACAGTGAGCTGCGACCTCCGATTATAGGGTATAACACGGTGACCAATGTCCTCCCCAGAGTTTACATCATCTTTAGGAATGAGGCTGGAAGGATCTCCTACAACAGCAGAAGACATTATTGGCACGAAAGCAACTGGATTAGTTTAGTGTAATCGAAATTCAAGGTTTCTATTGCCTGGATAGGCTTCTCCAGCAGGCACTGCATCATGAAACCCCCGAAAAGAAATCCTGACACTAGCAACCCGACAAGCATGAAACAAGCATAGAATGACCAAATCAAGGCACAACCAAACCTCAATGCCAAAGTCCCCATTGATTTCTTTGCTTTCACTTTAGCAGTTTTGTTAGCATCATTCCACATTCCGAATAGTTTTCTCCTCTAGTAACATCTAATGTGCCTTATAGCTTGTAATGGAAATATGAAAGACATGACAGGAAAATATGAAAACCAAATTGGAAATGTGAAAAAAACTAACTAGAAGATTAATTTGAAACCCGACAAATTTCATCATAAGCACTGCAAGAAAAGCAAGAAAATTCACGAGGACCTAAGTGTAGCCCCCTAAAGAAGAATTTACCACATGTGAGACTTTGACATACACATGATTCCATGCATCCTTAGGACTGACTTTCTCTTGTATATCTTTGTAACTACACTCCTCATTAACCTGACAAGTCTCTGAACTATCAATTCTATTCCGCAGGCCATTTGCGAAACGGTTGATTTTCCTTGATTTTGCATCCTTCAACACCATATCAGTCCCATCTACCAAAATTTTGATTAAATAACATTTAAGCACATCACATAGACTCTGTGAATTTGCATTATTTCTGTTATCAAAACCAGAATTTTCATCGGGATACAGAAACAACCCTTTATCACTACTGGCAACATGATCACTTTCGTGAACATTCTGTTCATCCATGGCAATGATTGGAGAACTGGGGACTTGGATTAAAAGGTTCACTAGGGGAACTAGGGGGCTGGCAGTAGAAAAGAAGCAAATGATTAGAGGACTTGGGGAACTATGGACCAACGGCATTATCAATTTTTATAAGGCGGAAAGATGACAAGATCACAACTGATTATTCCTTGGGATGCCAAAAGGTCAGATAGGTTCAATTTGTTGGTTAACTAACCAATAGGTAAAACTTTGATCTCTTATGGGACGGTCGTTATTGGTTAATCTGTGATCAATATTACAGGTGGATAAAGTCAGGATAAAATGCAGTATGACAAACACTTCAAAGCTGGTCCTGCAATGTTTGGTATACTTGCTTTCAAGCTCAACAGGGGCTTAGAGATGGTGAATCATATACATATGCTACTAGCTGTAATGGGTGATTGGCCTGGCTTTGTTCTGGCACACATACCAAGCGTGCAGGGCTCAAGCCAAATTTCTCTGCTAGAGCGGATTTTTTCACTGTCTTCGCCTTGCTGAAGGATATAGCTCGAAGGAGTCAGCAAGTTAATTGGTTAAAATATTCCTTTAAACTGTTAAATGATTGCAACTTGTTTACTTTCAACAAGAAGACGTCAAGAAGCGAAGGGTAGCTCTTACTACTCTTGTAATATCATGCAGTCAAGGCAACATTAGCAATCTTTACGCATTCTATAGAGGTTGCTTTGATGGTGGAAAAGGGGAATAATAGGAGTGGGTCTAAAACTATACATAATTGAGAACATTTCCATTCCTACAGAACTCAAAATAAGGCGCCTAATCATACCAAACTTAACCATACCAAATTTAGATATATTATTATGTTGACAATAATAGTGTATGGTGTTTCCATAGGAAACATATCACTCTTCACAGCAAAAAAGTTACTAGCTTTCCCCTGATTAAAAACTACCCTTATTTACAAATAAATCAAACCCTATCAATCCACCTTTCTAGGAAAATATTATTAGATACACCTATCTTGGGCATCCCCATATATCCAAATGCAACAGCCAATCACTTTAAGAAGTAAAAGCCCTAGAAATTTATGGTACCACTTGCTTTCTACACATATCTGCTTGTCCTGATTTCACATAATGCTTGCACTCGACACACATACACATCACACTCACCACAAATGCAAAATGATTTGTAGAAGTACAAACTTTCATTGTATTTCTCAGGAAGCACTCACTACATTGATAAACAAAATTACTTCCCGACTTTGTTTCATACATCATTATTACACGAGTATATGGTACATTTAGAACTAAAAAATAAAAGGGAAAAAAAAACATGAAAACCAAAATTTGACCTGATAATTTTCAGAACTACAGTCAGGAAAAAAAAAAGTAAATATAAAATTTTTTCAGTGAAGAGAATAAAAGAAGATGAATCTCCAAACTTGCATCAGAGATTACTATAATTAACAGAGGTAGTATCCAGATATTCACATGTGGTATCGTTTGTTTATGTGCACGAGACTATATACACTTCAACCGCAGGCTTTGGATGCCAAACAATTAAAATTCAATAACGTTGTTTATCTGAACGGAGAAGGATGGACAGCCAACATTTGAAAGAGGGGTGTCAACTCTTACTACTACTCCCGAGTTCCCAACATTTCCATTCCACTTAGACCGCCCAAACTGCATGATTGTAGACAGAAATGAGCATGAGCCAACAACCTTCCAAAATTTGGGCAACCAAGTCAAGGAGGATGTAAGTGCAACCAAATGGGAAAAAGAAAGTAAAGGCAGAATGGAATAGCACCAATTCCAAGAAGAAAAATCAGAAAATGTTAGACTAGAATTTTAAAAGCTGACTAGTGCTGAAATGTTGCAGAAATAGAAATCTAAGTCTGGTGTGAGCAGAATCCACTTTTCACAATTTTGCAAATCCAACAACCAAGTTCAACAGATGAAATGAGCTTTAAAAGAAGATTTGACCATATAACTTACTGATATTGATGCAAATGCTGAAGGATGTGCCACAAAAGCACAGCCACAAATCAGATTGAGATCCTCCTTCACCGAGTGAATAACTTCAGCCCGCAACCCCGGATTGCTTCCACCAAATGTTGGGCACAAGCTGTCAACAATGTAGCAACTAACTAGTGAAAACCATGCAGGATACAAATGACAAGCACAAACAATATAGATAAATAACTATCACATAATAACCGGAAGAAACATATACATAATGTGATTCAAGGAAAAGAAAGGGGAAAAAAGAAAAACAAACACACAGGAAGAACAAACTGTATACCGAAGCAATACAGTACAAAAAAGTAACAAACAATTTCTCGCTATGGTGTGTGATCCTTCTAATTTCTATTTGAAGGAAAGGAAACCCAAAATCTCACATCACTCAGTTTTTTCCAAACAACTCAGGAAATTACCTCCACTTAATTTTGTTTTCTCCCAAATAAGAAAAATGAAATTCAAGTATTTTAATAGTAATTATTATGAAGATCAAATACAAAACAAATTAAAATATAACTCATGAACCTTGAAAAGTTGTTATGTTGAAAACCTAAGGAGAAGACATTCATGTCTATCCATATATGACATTTCCTATAGACATAAGAGAACTCAGCTCAATTTCCAAAGATATAAGAAGGCTTAATGAAGCACTTCAAAAAGGCAGTATATGAAACATAACAATACATCCCTCAACATGAAATACAAGTGCATGCAAGAGACATTCATTTTAAACTCTAAACCTGGGCACATCAATGCAAATAAGGAGAATCTCACCTAAATTGAATGGATGGCCTCATCATAAGGCCAGATCGCTTCCAAGCGAAGGCTTGTGAAAGACCCAGCGTAAATGATTTGTCTGGCCATTGCACAATTGGTGTGATACGTGTTCCCCACTTATTCTGATGAAATATCCAAAGAATAGATTTCAGCACTCATAAAAGGCATCCCAAAAAAGAACAGTGAATCTTTAAGCTGAAGTTGTTTCAACAAAAACTAAAAAACTATTTCTTTGTTGCCTATCATGCTGGTAGGCAGTTCAGAGATCAGAACCTGACCTTGCAAGAGAAGCTATATCTCATTTCCCCCGGATATTGGCCCTGAGCCTGAAGAAGGCCCCCACAAAGAGGTAGGAAAGCACTTGTTGTTAGCCCCTCACCAGATACATACGTGAATTGTCCATTTGGAAATTGCAAATCTACAAATGACTGCAAAAAAGAAAGGAGTAAGGATGAGAAAGAAGAGAGTGGTTATGTAAGAAAATACCCTGAGATGATAAAACTTTCTTGAATATTTAGTACCAAAAGCTAGTGACTCATGCTTATCACAGCTACTTAGCACAGCCCACTACTTCCTATGAAGATTGTTTTTAGGAAGATGATAAGACTGAGTACTTGATCAATGAAAATTTTGGTCTTTAGGGCGCAAAAAGAGTAAAATAGATAAATTAAGTTGCTCCACCATTGTTGGTAAATTCCCATCTTCAAAACAAGACCACTGAAAAAAATCAATTGTTCTATTTACACTAAGGTGACCACTACTAACTAACTGAATGAATATTTGCATAGAGAATATTCTTTACACCAAATGCAATTTAAATCAACAATGAAGTTCAATAAAACTAGAGGGATAAATACAGATATTTTGGAAATTCAGATGGTTGAAACAGAAGCATAAACACTGTATAAATGGATTCAAATGCTACCAACTTACACAGGCTAAAGGATTAAGACAGAGCATTGACATTAATAGCCACCTTCTATGCTTTGACCATACTGCTGGACAAAGAGAATGCATTCCATTCTGCAATGAAATAATATATCATAAGATAAGAACAAAGAAGAAAAGATAACAATTTGAGAAAGACCAAAACATAATGCTCAAGCAATATTATTTGCTTTCCAGTTTCAATATATGCACTACCATGTAATATTATTGAGTGTGTCTATTGGGCAAGAAATACACTTAAAACTGGGAGAGGAAAAAAAGGGAAAACAAAACAATACTAACAGCATTTCATCATAATGGAACTTAAACTAGAACTTTAAAATTTATATTCAAACTTAAGTAAGGTCCTACATCAGTCCCACATCAAAATAGAGCCACATCAAAATAGAGCCCACAATTCCAGATTTTTTTGGATTTTTATCTCAACTTCTCTCAGTATCTTTATGTTCTAGATGGAAACTATTGACTTCTATTACAATCCTAAAAAAGCCTTACTTATAGCATTTTGTAAAAGCTAAAGATGGCAGTCTTTCAGAGGATTCTACACTAGAAAAGACACAAGTCATTCTTGCACCTTCACACCACAAACAACAATATGTTTATTTGCAAGAACTATCCCAACATCAGTGGAACTTCAGCAGCTACCGCTTGGGCTTAAAATTTAGTAACATGAAGAAAAAACAGCAAACTAACTGAGCAGAATAAACATCCAAACTTGGTGACACAGAAATTAAAGGATAATCTGGAGAGAGTACATACAGTCACAATGAAATATGTTCACTATCTCATGAATTTTACTAGAACTCAAACCAAAAATGAACTACAGCAGAGGCCAGATGACATGCTGAGGAAGCCTTATTGCAGACAAACAAGATAAGGGGAAAAAGGAGATAGTTGAAATAAGTTCATTCCTATATTTTCTTGATTCAATAGAAATTCTAAATAGAAGACCAAAAGATGTATCACTGGAAAATAATTCAAATAAACTTAATAGATAACAACTTTAAGCACAACTTGCTACAGTTTGCTCCATAAGGCTTTGCAGAATTAAGTTTCATTAAACAAAAATACAATTCGTTGGGTACTCCTATTTCCTATATAGAAAATTTTACAGCTAGCACCAATTATTCCCTCATATTATTATCATACCTTCCTATCATAACCATACCAAAGCAAATGTTGCTTTGATAGATGAACTGGTAAAAGAAGTGTCGTGTCTCGTACAAAGAGCACTGGTCCAAGCTGGACAAGAAATAAAGAGTTGTCACTCGCAGATGTGGAATTGGCATTTGATGCCTCTACTCTCCATAGATCTCCCCTTGCAACCAAAGAGTTTTCTAAATCTCTTGTTCTACTCTCATATGTTGAGGTGATATTTATGATCCCCTGCATACAACCAAAAATTGACCATTGGGAAAACAAATTAATTAATATATATATATGAAAAAGTTATAGTCATTAGCAATACGAAGAGATAGGCAGTCAACCAATTCAAGCCACAAATAAGATTCACATTGAATTCAAAAGAAAAACAAAATGATCAAACAACTAACCTGCTATTATCCTGTCATTTCTATTCATACGAAGGGGAAAAAGAAACATAATATAGTCATTACTTGTAGTAGCTAACATTAGGCCAAATAGATGCCTTTATAGAGAGCCTTTAATATTAGCTTAGAACTTGAAATGGAACTAAGGGTAGATGACCACATTCCACATCGCTAGCTGTTCCTACTTGTCTTAGAAATGATTAATGAAGGTGTGTGCACAACTGAAAGTAGATGCATATTATCCTCATAATCAGCAGGGAAATAATACTAACTACTCACTTATAAACCTTTTGATTGCAAAGAAAAATGCCCAAGCACACGTTAGCTGATGCATCTATTATGTACCATAGACAATTCCCTTCCCATTTCCAATTATTGAACCTGTCACTTAAGACAATTTACTACTCTGCGAGTGAAGTCGCTCCTTGTATAATGGTATTGGCCATGATTAATAAAACAATTACAAACATACAACATTAACTACTCAAGAATTTAACAGAAACCAACTTCATAAATTCAACCGCCTAACTATCCTCAAAGATTCTCTTTTTTTTTTTTGGTTCGTTTACCTGTGGTCTTCCAAGTAGTCCAGCAGACTTCAAATTAAACCCTGATATCTCATCGTCCCCCACTCCCTCCGAACCACCCTCATTTTCCACGAACCCAAAATCCTTCAACTGATCAGAAAATCCTACCAAACCCTCCATATCATTACCACCAACCTCAGCCTTCTGCGCTTTCACACTCATATCACTTCTAACCGACACTACCGCACTCTCCTCAGCACGAAACGGGACCGGTAAACTCCTAAAGAACTGATTCACCAACCCATTTAAGCAGGCCCCGAAATCCGCCCCGGCTTGGCCAATCCTGTTCCCGATATCACCGATGTCAAAAATGGCTGAGTTATCAATGGGAAGGCCAAAATCCTTGTTGACAAAGGTTTGGGATGGGAACTCAAGGTCGAAAAGCTTGGATTTTGGAGGGTTTGGCCATGGAAACGAAGGTGGGGTCATATGGGATTGGATTAAGCCAGAGAAACCTTGAGCTAGCCGGTCGGCGAGGTCCTGGCCATGGCGCTGGACCTCTTCCCAGGCCTCAAATGACCTTTCTACTGACATTGAAGCAGCGAATCTAAAAATTCATAAGAAAAACTAAAACCGAGTTCTTTAGAGGGGCTAATTGATGGACTAGAAACTTACCCAAAAGCTTAAATCGTTCAATATTTTCTTTTTCACAAACAAAGAAAAAAAAAGGGTGAAACTTTTAAGTTTGAAGCTTAAAGAAATGCTGGGTTTTTAAGAGCGTTTGTAGTTTTCAAATATTTGAATAGGAAATTCAAAGATTCATGAGAAAAATTAAACTTTCAAATCGAAACAGATCATTAAAACATTCAAAAAACAGAAAATGAAATTAGGGTTTTCAATTTGATGGGTTTGATAGAAAGAAAGAAACCCAACAAAAAAAAAAAGGCTTTTACAATAATTTCAAACTGCAAATAGGATCTAAAGAATATAGCAGTAGCAAAGTGAAGAAGAGAAGAAAAACAATAAAAGCCCGTTATTTATTTTAGCTAAATGCAAGCAAAGTTCAAGCCTTGGACAGAGTAAGAGAAAAGGAAGCTAGATTTTTTTGCTAAGTTTGGCGCTGGGGAATGTTTGGGGTGCGTACTGCGCACCTAGATTTGCTTTGCTTCCACGTTGATGGAAGAGAAACGTGTGGCTAATAGGGCTATAGAAATTTTATTTTTCCAGGGAGAAAAAAAAAATTGTGAGTTGGGTTTCGTCCGGGTGGGAACAACACATTGGACAGGGGACAAGGTCGCTGCCCAAATGACATTCATGTTTCCCCAAATGTTCTTTACACCTGACCAATGTCCAAATTGGTCACATGCCCGCTTTGAGATTTTCACTCTCAATTTTTTTTTTTTTAAGTTAAAAAGTTTTAAAAGGATTATTTTATATATATTAATAGTATAGATAATTCAATACATGTCGATGAATTAAATCTGATAATTTATGTTTTCGTGTCGTAAACGTATCAGATACGATTAAATATGAAATACGTTAAGATTAAATATGAATACGATACGTTTAATAATCATATTTTAAATTTAAAATACGTACACATGTACGTTTAATAAACATGTAACACGACACGATTAACACATTTATTAAATGTGTCAATATACGACACGACATGATTAATGACACGATTAACACGATTAAATAAAAATATTTATAATTAAATATAATTTAAAATTTAAATTTAAAATCTATAATTATAAAAATAATTATAAGAAAATAAAAATAATAATAACATCAAATATAATAAAATTTAATATAAATAACATATGTTAAATTCATTATCATATAATATGATAAAATACATCATTAACATCTAACCTTCAAATACTAATAATATCAAAAATCATTCATAATTTTCAATCGTAATAATTACATTATTACCTTTATAAAATTAAAAAAATTATTAAAAAAAAATATTTAAAATTATTTATATGAGGTTAAAATAATCTTTAACTATTAATTTTTAATAAGTTAATAAACGTGTCATGTATATATTTTTAAATACGATAATACGATTAAGTAAACATATTTATCGTGTCTGACACGTTAAGACACTAAAATTTTCGTGTCTTAACGTGTCAGACACTATTATACACCAAACATGTTAAGATTAAACTCAAAATCTATTTAACCCGTGTCTTCTCGTGTCGTATCTAAAATTATCAAGTTTATGATTAATTATCTTAATGCTATCTTTTGATTATACTAGATTGAGTCCAGTTGAGTCTAACAAATTATAATCAAGCTTGGTATGTGGACACCTCTAATTTATATTAAGGAAAAATCTTTGATTATACCAAATTAAAACTCTTTAATTAATTTCTAATTTATTATCTTTCATAATAAGGATTAGCCAATTAGGTGAGTAGTAGATGTATTTATGGGCCGAGCAATTTGCCAATACCTAAAAGTGTGTTCCACGTATTGAATTAGAGTTTTAATACTAATATATATTACATCTTAATTTATGTCAATTGTAGATGGTTAAAAATAAAAATACTAATATATTGCAATTAATTTATGTCAATTGTAGAGTTTTAGACTCAATTAAAAAAAATTAAGATATTTTATAATTGAATTTGGATAATAAAATTACAATTTGTCCTGAGATCAAGTGGAGTTTCAATTATGGGTAAGCAGCTGATGGGATTTTAGATCAAAAGAATCAAAATTTTATCATTTTTGTCTTTTACAAAATTTATAAATTCATTTCACTTACATAATTATGTCTTTTCACATAAACTATTAAAATAACATGTAAGAGTTTTATATATTTTATATATAAGATAAAATATTAATTAAAATTTTTGATCGATTCAACTTAAAAATTTTAAAATCAAGAATTGACTAAATAAACTAATTAAATCAAATGCTTTTGACCAATAGATTTAGTGGACTAATCAAACTGAAACGTTTTAGTCAAATTGCATTCAGTTCAATCAGGTCATTGATCCAATCTAATTTTGCTCACTTTTAGTTTCAATAGTGACTTAAAATACCCGTTACCCAAACTTAATTACAAATAATGATTTTTAATATTAAATTTTACTTATATTTTTTTATAAATTTCTTATAATTAATATAATACTTGTTAAAATTTTTTTAATTATTTTAAATATGATTTTAAATTTTAATTTTTTATTTATGAATTAATTTTAATTTATTTGTTTAATTTTTATTATAATATACATAAAAATTCAATTAAATTTAGTTCAATTATATATTTAATGGGATATTTAATGAGAAGTGTCAAAGATATTGGAATAAAAATTCAAATAGTAAAATCGAATATTTATAAAATATAAATATCATATTAAATAATATAATTTGAGTTAAAATATCTAAAAATACGAATACTCTACTAGAAAGCCTGTCTTATCTTGTAAAAAGTAATAATTATGAAAACAAATCTTAATTTATTAGTATTATGAACTACATTATGTTATGTGCAGATTAAGTCCAATAGATCAATAAATAAATATAAAAAATGTAATATAATTTGAACTCTTAAATAAAATTAAATTAGAATTATGAATCAAGAGTTGTTAGCCTATAAATAGCTCTCTCACTTTATTTTGTAAATACATACTTAAATAAGATCTTCTGTAAATACACACTTAAATAATATTTTCTTACTTATTTTAAATATTTTTTATATTTTTTTTACAGTTGTTTTTTCAAAATTTATTTCATAACAATTTAAACTTTTTTATTTTTTTTAGAAATATTATTTGAAGTTTGGAGAGATTTTTGAGATAGGAAAAACAGAAAACCTTAAACCACGTGAACGTACGGAAGAGCTAGCCTACACGTAATATCTGCTTTCTTTTCTGCCACCTTCAAAAGAAAATACGAGATTCTCTCAGAAATAATTTAAAAAAAAAAAGAAAAAGAAAAAAGAACCCATCTTTTTGCATAGAATTCTGGACCTCCATTACCCTTTCAGTGATGAATAGAACAAAGCAAAATTAGCTTTAAACGATTCCTTTCGAGATAAACCCGTATCTCCTTTCCTGTTCTTCTTCTTCTAATCATTTTTTTCAGCTCAAGAAAGCTCCCGCTAATCACCACTGAAGTTTATTTTACTCAGGTAATAATAAATTCTCTATCTTTTTATTTTTCTGCTTATTGGGTTTTGTTTTAATTCACTTTTTAATGGGTGGTGGTTGTTGTTTTTTGTATGTCTTCTTAGCTTTGTTCTGAATTTTACTTGACCTTGGCTTATAACAGGAGGGATGCCCATTTTGTATTTTGGCTTCAATTTTGTGAATTCACTGTCTATATGTCACTATTCAAGCAAAATCTATGCCAGTTTTTACCTTTCAAGATAGGGAATTAAATTTTAATGCTTATGTGCAGTAGACTACAATTTGAGTTCAAAATGTTTGCTTGGATTTTTATTAAGTAGATTGAAATGCCACACTTTTCAATTTCTATTTTTTTTTTCTAACTGAAATTTATGCCACAATGTTAGATAACTTCAAAAACAATTCTTTGTTTGGAATCACTTTGATAATTTCTAACTGAAATCCAAGATAATTTCTAACTTCAAAAACAATGACAAACTGATATCACTTTGATCAAGCCAGTTACTTTATATTTGTCAGGTGTTTGGTATGCATAAAATAACAATTCTTTTAGATTCTCTTGAAGCTTTGGAGCATCTTTCCTTCCTGTAGGAACAGGCTGCTTTGCTGAATTTAAACTCCTTGACTCACCATACTGAAGTAGGCTATTTATCAACTTCTTTTTTGTTCATTTCCCACTGCCTGTAAACAGAATAAGGCATAAAGGTAGACATACAGAAGTATGGGCAGTCCCCAGCAGCCGAAGAAAAGAGTGGCATTTGTGCTGATTGACGGATTGGGCGATGTGTCAATACCAAGGTTTGGGTATAAGACTCCTCTGCAGGCAGCCAATATTCCAAACATGGATGCCATAGCATCAGCTGGAGTTAATGGCCTCATGGACCCAGTGGAAGTAGGTTTGGGTTGTGGGAGTGACACGGCTCACCTTTCTCTTTTGGGATATGACCCAAGGGTATATTACCGAGGACGTGGTGCATTTGAGTCCATGGGTGCTGGGTTGGCAATGTCACCTGGAGATATTGCATTCAAGGTGTGTAACCTGTTTTGGCTCTACTTTTTCTTTTTCCCTTTGTTTCTTACCCGCACTTCTTGGCATATTATTTGCTCATACTATTTCTGTATTCAACCATTATTAAGTATATCTCATGTTGGTAAATAACTTGATACTATCCAAAATACTGATTATTGAATTATGGTTCAAGAATTTAAACATACTTGCTTTAAGTTTAATGTGGATATCATTTTTTATATGAATGAAGAAACTTTGGTTAGGAGCTTTTGTTTTATTTTCTGATTTAATATTAATAACTTTCGTTGCCTGAGATGATTCTATACAATTTTTAACTTGCAAACTTTACATCTTCTTTCATCTCCATTGCCCCTTAGAACTATTAAACTGAGTCCCTTTCTCCTTTCCACATATGATTTTCTAACTTAATCACTTACATGAAAGGGATGATTTTCTTAAAGATTTTCCTTATTCTTTGTTGCCAACCGGTTAATATGTTATAGTTCTATATATCTTCTTCAGAACACCTTGATGGTACTTTTTATACATGATTACCCATTACAATTATCTGTCTCCAGTCAAATTTTGCAACCTTGGATGAGAAAACTGGCATAGTTACGAGTAGGAGAGCTGACAGGCATTTTGAAGAAGAGGGACCTATCCTTTGTGCTGCCGTGGATAGAATGAAGCTCCCATCTTTTCCTGAGTACGAAGTAAGAGTCAGGTACAGATGTTTTTTAATTGCTGTAATTGTCAGTTAACGTAGTCATATTCCTGCAGTTGGTTCTGCAGGAAATAGCATACCTGAGCTTACTTAACAGTGTTTTTAATTTTATATGGCCATTTTGGTTTTTGACTTTCCTTTGATTGCAATTTTGAACCTTGAAAATGTCATAGAAGAAATTTTTATACTGGTTAGGCTAGATGGTTACAAGAAAGGTTTGATTTCTCTGTGAACTCTGTTAAGGATTGAAGCTTTACGTTTCTGTTGTAAAAAATTTAATGCTAAGTCATTTACTCATCTCTTACAGGTATGCAACAGAACACCGATGTGGAGTTGTTGTTAAAGGACCAAGACTGAGCGGAAATATATCAGGAACTGACCCATTGAAGGACAACCGCTTACTTCTGGAAGCCAAGGCTTTAGATGATACAGATGAAGCAAGACACACAGCTGCAGTTGTTAATGAGTTATCCAAGGAGATATCAAGGATTCTTGTTTCTCACCCTTTGAATGCAAAAAGGTTAGCAGAAGGGAAGAACATTGCTAACGTAGTCCTTTTGAGAGGCTGTGGTATTCGAATTGAGGTGTGTTGTCCTTAAATCTTGGAATGTGGAGGAAAACACTTAAGCAGAAAAATTGTTTGCATTTTGCTAGTTGTTGTACTTCTTTCTTTCTATAATAAGATACCAATAAATGGCTCTATTGAAATATCTCTTCGATTATGCATTATAGGTTCCTCCATTTGAAAAGAAACATGGCTTATGGCCTTGCATGGTGGCTCCCACCAAAATTATTGCTGGATTGGGCCTATCACTTCATATTGATATCCTAGAAGCTCCTGGCACAACTGGGGACTATCGTACACTTCTGACTTCAAAAGCAACCGCCATAGCTAAGGCACTTTCTGCTCCTTTACAATCTTGCCCTAGTGTTTTTGTACCAGGGGAGGATGAGCACAAGCCTGGTAGATCATATGGCTATGATTTTGGGTTTCTCCACATTAAGGTGATAACCTTATGAATCAGTCTTTATTTTTTTGCCTTTATTAGTGATTCCCGTATTTAGCTGTCTCCTGGACCGTATACACTATTTTCTTTCCTTGAGTTTGCATCCTTTGAGGTTTGATCCCACTGTAATATACAATCTTGGTTGGGAGATACCTGGGATGATCTAAGTTAAACTTAGTCCTGATTTATTGTTCATGGAAGTGAGGACCTTTTCTGCAATGTTGCCTGGAGAAAAAAAAAAAGGAAAAACCTTCTCATTTCAAAGTGGCAGGGTATCTGGGTATGACAACTGATGAAAATCATTTGACTTTCTGAATATTTTATCATGAATACTGATTTATTTCTTTCCCTTTGTCTTTATATTTGGCTTCTGTTATTGTTAACAAGGTCTGATGGTTATGGTGGTTCTGAAAACCTATGTACAAGGTTCTCCATGTCATTTAAGTAATGCAATTTCATTGATATTCCAAAAATTACAGGCGATAGATGATGCAGGTCACGATAAGGCGAGTGTTTTCAAAGTAAAAGGATTGGAAGCTGTAGATCAAGCTATAGGACAGCTGGCTAAGCTCCTGTGGCAGGCAGAATCAACTGGGAATTTCCAGTATTTTGTTTGTGTCACTGGTGACCACTCTACACCTGTTGAATATGGAGACCACAGCTTTGAACCAGTTCCTTTTACAATGTGCCGGTTGAAAGATTATGTGGGTGCAATAGGTGGGGAGTCTATTGTTTTGGAGACTTCCCTTGATCCATTTCCTCTTCCAACTGTTAAGGCAGGTGAAGACCTAAATGAAGACATTGGTTTAGAAAAAGGGAGAAGATGCAAGCAAGTTCAAGCCTTTTGTGGTGATTCAGTTTTTGAGTTGAATGAGATTGCAGCAGCGAGGGGATGTCTTGGGCGGTTTCCAGGTGGACAGATGATGGAAATTATTAAAAGATTTCTCAAATTAAATGCGTAACTTTCATGGTCAGATGTTAGAGATCTTTCCTGGATAGCCTCTGAGTTTCTAAATAATGTGTTTCAGATCTGAAAAAGTAACCATGACAATATGCCCTCGAATCATCAACAATTTTCCATGCTTCTTCTGAGTTCTGATATCACGGAAATTGATATTTATACCTGCATCACCCTTTTCATAATCTGAGTCATGTGCTCGAGTGGAGGCTAACTCACCTGCTGCCAGTGCCAGTAAACGATAGTGATTGTCCTCTCTAGTAAACAAAATAAAGGATTGTATTTCAGGGTGTCAGCATTCAATTTATTGTTGCACATCACAGCTGAATCATGTGGATTATTGTTTCAGAGCCAATTGACTCTGAAAAGTAATAGAAAGCCCATGGCAAGAGCCATGTTAGTACAATATGTGGATGACATGTCAGCTGCTTGTTACACTTCTAGGCCCTTCAACTGTCTCTGGTTGCTCTTTTGCCCCTTCTCTTTAATCTTTTCCTAAATAAGTCTACATCTTTTTCTCCTCTTAGGTTGTGTCGTCTCCCCTAGAGGAAAAAATTCACCAAGATTTTCCGAGGAAAAATGCTCTCGAAGTGGAACTTCTATTTTTCACACGGAGGAGCTTAAAGGATTCATCCAGGGGTGCCACTTACACCCACCAGCCTGAGGCTCGTGCCTGAAGTCAGTGCAAGACACTGGCTAAAGGAGGAAACCTGGTATGCAGATGAGCATGGAGACTGCTTTGTAATAAAACCATTCAACATTCTTACAGATAGCAGCTAGTCATGACTCATGAGACAATTTTCTTTGCCCTCACAACTAATTCTTATCCTATGCTGTACTGAGCAAAGCATGCTCCTGTCTTTGTTACTGTCTACTGAAGCAGAGTGCTACTATCCACTGACCTGTCTATTAACTTAACAGTCTTGAACAAAATAATGAACTAGTTTGTTCTGATTTTGCATCATGGGTGAAATTTTTGGCTTCTCGTCGTTGCCTGATCCAAATATCCCACGACGTAAACATTGGCATCATCTAGTTCCAAAACTGTAAATCCTTTATAATTTCCCGATTCTTCTTATGTCTCTTTTTTGTAGGTAAAGTTTGGAAGTAAACAAGCATGATAAAAGAAGACATAACAAAGCAAGCATTGCTTTTCCTTTTTTTTTTGTGGGCATTTCTAGATAAAATGTGCTTTGGCATTGGCTATTCTTTTTTTAGGTCTGTATTTGTTTTCCAATCAGAAAGTTGCATATGCGTAATACATCAGCAAAAAGCAAGTGCAACACAAAAAAGAGTGGATAAGAAAGCAAGTTTAAAGCATAAGTTGTTTTGCCTTCTCGTGGAACCCTCTAGTTTATCTATGCTTAATTATTTAAAGTTGGGGTCACCATTTGTCAACCTTTCTTGCTGCTTTTCATTTGCTTCCACTAAAAAAAAAAAAAATCATGAAGATTAAGGCCCATGTGCTCAGTCCTTGTTTGTGTTGATCAGTCAAATAATTCAGTTTTCTATTGCAAACCAACTTTTATAGCTTAATGTATAAGGAAACAATCATAAACAAAGACCCCCTCAGGCCCTCAGGCCCCCTCAGAACATAGGGAGAGGCAGTGTTAAGTGTACCGATGTATGTAACAAGGCCTCTTTCTCTATACAGGAAGGCTTCTAGTGCTCTTGAAGCAGAGCCACCTGCAGAAGGTCCTTATTCAGGTTATCTGGTGATTACAGATGAAGAAGCACAAGAGCAAGACACCTTTTGTTTTGGGGCATGTAAGAGGAAGGGTGTTGAAAAGCTACCTTTTCCTCAAGACAAGATGTTGAATGTTGTTCATGCATCAGAGGTTGAAGAGACTATGGTCACTAGGGTCTGGTTTATTCCAGTTCTTGATCAGCCTCTATCTTCCAATCGATACTATGTTATTCGAGCCAGAGGCAGATACAAAGGGTATGCTCCCCTTTCTTATAGAGCTATACTAATCAACAATCCAAACCACATTTTTGAACTTTAAATTACAAGTAACCTTATAGATAAATTCTGGATCATTCAGGAAATGTGTACTTGAAGCTAGATTGCCTTAGTAGGGAATGTAATTTCTTTTTGAAATTTAATGATATATTGAAACCAGAGAGAAGTAAAAAGCCTCACCTCTGGAAGTAAAAAGGAAAATTCATGGCTATCACTCTCTGATCATGAGAATAACAACCCAGAATCTCCTTCAAAAGTTCACCTAAATAACTATACAAAAGGCCAGGGAAATAGATTGCCTTAGTAGGGAATGTAATTGAGGACATGAAATCTATGTTTTGTACTACTTAAAAGAAAATTTCACCTAAACTTGGTATTCAGCTTGGAACAAAATGTGCAAGTTTTTATGTACCTTAACTTCAGTTTAAGTTCAAGTTTGAGCCACATAAATTTGCATTGATATGTTCGCTTGATTGCATGTATATAGTAAGTAGAAACCATATTTGGCTTCTAATTGATATATAGTTCTATTTATGTTGTAAATTTGCAGGCTAGCATGTTCAAGTTCAAGGGAGATAGACACCAAACTATGTTGCTTCTTCAGTGATGTTATAAGTGATGCAAAACCAAAACCATTTGATCACAGAAATGTTTATCAACAGTTCAAAATCCATCGCCACCACAGGCATAGTTTTTTTGCTAAATCCACTGCTACTGATTCCATTCCTCCAAAATTTTTAAGAAAAAATGGATGGGAACTTCGCATCTCGAGGTCATATAGATTGCAACTAAATGAGGCTCTAGGCCTTGATTCATCTCTCAGAACACGCCTTCCAAGTTTCAATTTCCCTATGTATAACAAGAAGTCACCTTCTGTTGTTGTTGGACAATGGTACTGTCCCTTTATATTTGTGAGGGAGGAGTGTAGACTAAGGCGACAAATGAAGAAATCATTGTTCTACAAGATGACACTTGAGCAATGGTGGCAACAGATTCATTCATGTGACAATGAGAACGACGAAGAAAATATTGTGAATATCAATAAACTTTTGAAAAGAGAATTTACTTCAGTCTATGGTATGCAAGCTGAGAAGGATAACAGAATTAGCCATGGAGGGGTTTGGTGGTTCAGAACTCTAACAAGAAACGATGGGGGAAGGGGCAGTGTTGGTTTGAGTTTGGCAATTATGGAGAAAATGAGATGGTTACAAGAGGAGGGAGGTTGGTTTAAAGGAGAAGAAAGTGAAGTGAGGGTTGAAAGACAAGAAGAAATTGGAAGTGAATGTGGGTGGAGGAGATTTGCCTGTTACATGTTGGTGGAGAGCTTTAATTTGAGAAGAATGGATGGAACTTTGGTGCTGAGGTGTGACTTTAGGCACACTAATAAGATTCAATCCAAATGGGAATGAAGTCTTATGATCATGTAAATATACTTCATATCTGATAAATGAAGGTGAAATGCACACTTTTATTTGTTTGATCTCGTCATATGTTTTTTTTTTTTTGATAGGCAAGAATTTAGTTGCTGAAAGAGTCTCAAGGAGACCAGCTTACAAAGAGCAGAGCCTTTGGAGGCTTGCATGAAAACGAGGGAGCCATGTTACGGAGACAAAAAATGGTACTTTCGCAAAAACAAGTGGACAAATAACAAAAACACAACAGTCCTAGACTTAAATCAAAAAACAAGTTGTCAAAAGACCTAGTAAGTCAAATGAATCAACGTGATGGGATGCTAAAAAGACCATTAGCAGAGGGCATTCTGGAGTTCAGTGAGGCTGTTCCCTGTTGTGAATTTCAAAATTTGCTTTGAAGTTTGAATTCCTAATTACTCCGGCCTTGGATAATCCGTCTGCTATTGTGTTTGCTTCCCTCTTGTCATGGTTAAAGGAAATCCTTGTAGATTTGTGCAGATAAACTTCGATGGCAGTAGACAGATTTTTCATTCTCCATGGCACTTTTTTGTGATCCTTGACCCAGCTGATAGCATTAGAGGAGTCTCTTTCGATGACGAGATTGTGGGAACTGGCCCATGTGGAAGTAAGGAAGAATTTAAGTCCTTCATGGATGGCTTTGAATTCTGCAAGGTTGGAATCTTCAGTGCCTATATGGTTGGAGAAGGTACCCCTGATAAATCCAAGGTGGTCCCTAAGAAGTCCTCCGATGCCGGCAGGGCCTGGCTTCCCTTTGGCGGTGATCTCTTCATATGTAACTAGTATGAATCTCTCTTATTCAAGTCTTTCTATCAATTCGGTTCTATGATTTTTTGTTTGGCTCAGCCAAGTTGGATTTCATTGATTAAGATGTAAGATGTAGTATACATCAAGATTGGTCTATCAACCATCCATGATTACATGATTAAACTTGATGGTTGTTCAAAGGTACTAACATGATAACATCCTGCAAAATAACATGTGGCTGAAGCAATGAACATATAGAGCATCTTGTTACCACCAAACTGAGAACATAGATTCCATATCAATGCCATGTTTTGCTAATGCATCAGCGAATGAGTTCCCTTCACGCAAGGTATGGACTATGGATACATTGACAAGTCAATCTGGTTGAAAATGGCACATTTATCCCATGGTCTTTGATCAGCATTACAAACCCAAGAGATGGCAATCTTAGAATCAGAGTCCATAATGAGTTTAGCAGTACCTGCCAAGGGTGATGCAACGAATAGGAGAAGAGCTTGTTTGATAGACACAATCTCTGCATAGTTGGTCCTGTCATAAAATTAAAATTAATCTTAGGATGGTTACCGTCTTGTCGTTTTGGAATGATGAAAACAATAATAGAATACATATGACCTAATCAAAGAGACATATCGGCGGCTACCCATATTTTTTTTGGTTCCCTTACTTTCACGATCACCAGTCACCATTAGTGCACAACACTATATTATTTCTTTAATAGCTAGCCACTCCTTTTTCCTCCATTACTTAGCATTACCTCCCACCCTTTCTTCTCTTTATTGTCTGAGATCGGCCTATTTCTTCCCCGCAAGCAAAGTGCTGTCAAATACGGTATTTGGTGCACTGTTCCCATATCTAATCCATCATGGATTCTAGCTTTCCAAATATATCTTCTACTTTGCTCGATGAACTCCCTAAAGAAACATGGTGGGGTTCTGATCTATACAACTGGGAAGGATTCTGGTTTGCAAGTTCTCGCCTTTCTCCTGTCATGGCTGCAAGATCAAACTTCCAAGCAAGCGACGATGATGTGTTTCTGATTTCTTCCACGAAGACAGGCACCACAGGGCTCAAGGCCATCATCCCAACCATCATGAACCCCAAGGGTCGTACGGATGATGATATTGATGATCCTTTGCTCAAACATCATCCCAATGATCTCATGCCATCTCTGGAAATGCAGCTTTTCAAGGAAAATCCCAACCCTGATTTCACATCTATGCCTTCTCCAAGGCTATTTTGAAGCCACGTCCCTTATCCTTTGTTACCAGGATCTGTTAAGAACTCTGCTTGCAAGATTGTGTATATTACTAGAGACCCAAAGGACAGGTTTGTTTCATTGTGGCACTTTAAGAACTGTTGGGCTAATGCTATGGGAAAAGGTCCGTGGACAATGAATGAAGCTTTTGAGAGCTTTTGGAGAGGGGTTCATGCATTTGGGCCATTCCATGATCATATATTGAGTTATTGGAAATAGAGTTTAAGGAGGCCTGTGAAGATACTTGTCTTAAGATATGAAGACCTGAAGAAGGATCCAAAGGTGCAAGTGAAGAAGCTGGCTTCTTTCCTTGGAAGGCCTTTTGCCAAGGAGGAAGAGGTAGACAAGGTCTTGTGGAGATGCAGCCTGGAAAGGCTTAAAAACCTGGAGGTGAACCAAAATGGAGTTGACCCTTGGCTAGGCATTAACTATAAGTTTCATTTCAGGCGTGGCATTGTTGGGGATTGGGAAAACAATATCACTGAAGAGATGAAAGAAAAATTAGACCAAGTCACACGCATGAAGTTTGAGGGTTCTGGTCTGGATTTTGCACATTGAGATTATGGTTGAACCTATCTATTCTATTTTAGTTTCTCAAACTGTAGGATGTCATTTTCTATATGTACTTGTCCAAAGAATGTAGTGGCATCAATGAGCATAAGATGTTCTGGAAGTTTACCTGCAGTAAACTACCCAAGGTTACTCGTCTTGTGAAAGAGCTAATTTTCCCCTTGAATAAGCATTTATCTTCTCAATAATCCTTGGTCGAGCTATTTAAGTTTTTCATGATCAAATTCTATCTACACCCGGAAGGGGGAAAACAGAACATTATTATATATAAC
The DNA here is from genome assembly GCF_000208745.1 of Theobroma cacao. Lineage (NCBI taxonomy): Eukaryota > Viridiplantae > Streptophyta > Magnoliopsida > Malvales > Malvaceae > Theobroma > Theobroma cacao. The sequence goes on from NC_030856.1 coordinate 7,261,423, forward strand.
TATAGGAGTAACTGTAATTTCTCAGTTGTTGTAATTTGTAATTCAATGAACTTTCTATAATTTGAGGAGGGAAATTCAGCATTATAATCTACTTCTAGACACATACTTTGATAACAATTGTAATAATTGAATTCAAATTTCATTGATCTCATAACTTTACGGATCTAAATCACTTCACTCTCAAAAACTTAAGTTCTTGTTACTATAAATGATTGATTTGAACTTGTAAAGTTCATAAGTTATCTTCATAACTAATTTGAGATGAAATATCAGGACAAAATTGTTTTGGTTTTCTTGTTGATATTCTTCTGTTGTTGGAATGCAGGATATTTTAGAATGATGAACAAAATATTGTGAATGTTAGTAAAATTGTGCAGACAGTATTTAATTCAGTCTACGATGTGCAAGCTTGAGAAGGATAACAGAATTGGGCATGGAGGGTTTTGGTGGTTCAGAACCTCTTAACAAGATACGATGGGAGAGGGGGCAGTGCCGGTTTGAGTCCAGCAATTAGGGAGAAAGAAAGGCAAGCCCAAAGTGTAAAAGGCTTCTTTGGTGAGAACAAAAAAATGAAAGGATAAGAAAAAGAAGTGTGCAGATTCAACCCGACCCAAATCAAATTGGCTAGACAAAGCCTAGACCATTTTGGACACATATCGGCTAAACCCATTGGAGGCACATTCTCTTACCCAAGTTTTATGGCTTATTTAAGTTTTTTCATTATTTTATTTTATATGTAAGTTTAATTTAGAAAATTTTTAAATATATATATATATAGAAATTAAAAAAATATACACATGATAATTAAATTTATAAGTAATCAAAGTTTCATATTTAAAATAGTAATTATTTAGAAAAAGAAAGAAATTTTGGGAAAATTGCAAGTGGCAATTTTTCTAAATTTTGATAAGTGAAAATAAAGTTGACACCTCACCAAAAATGTTGGAAGGAATCCAAAAAATTATTTTTACAAAGAATATTATTTTTATATAATTATACAAAAAATGTACAAACAAAATAAATATATAATAAATAAAATTATGAAAAATTGTCAATTGCATATCTAATGATAATTGTTTGCATTATATATCTTTCATTTAAATCATGCACGCAAGTGAAGATCTAGCCAATGGTGCAATTTCAAGAAAATTGTCAATTCTTAGATGAGAAAAATTTTTAAAAATCTACTACAAGTGTTAGAGAATTCCAAAAATTTTTCACTATCAAAGACTTTCATTTACTTTCTTTTAAAAACAAATATAGCAAATTTTGGATTAAAAAGAAAAAATATATATAGGATAAAAATAATGTGAAATTTTTTAGAAAAAATAGAAATAAGAAGAAGAATAAAAAATTTAATTGGTATGAAATTACACAAAATAAAAAAGTATAAAAAATGAAAGACACAAAAAAAATGCAAAGAGGTGAAAATCTCTGGAGGATGGAATATCAAGAAAATTATAAGTGACAATTTTCTTGAAAGTAACTAAGAAAAATCTACTAATTTTACCAGACATTTTGAAAAAGTGAAGAAAATTTCAAATATCAAAGGTTTTCATTCATTTGATAATAAAAAGAAATATGAGAGAGAGAATTAAAATGTTAAGACAAAGACAATTCGTTAAGATAAAAATGGGTATCACATTATTAATTAGTTTTTTTAATAGGAGTAGAAATTATAATTATAATTTTTTTGAAAGGTAAAATTATAATTTTAATTAAGTAGTCAATCACATTTAAGCAAAAAAGATTGATAGTGTTCCTCAATTACGTCAAGTGATTGGGTTCCTAACCGATCATCTTTCAAGAACTATGTTAATCTTCTATCAAATGAGCAAAAATGGATGTAGAGTTGGGGTTAATGGAAGCAATAATAGCTTTTCATTAAAAATGTTTATTAAATTTTAAATTATACAAAAAATGTTAGTAATATAATAAACTTTTTGTTGGTATATTATATATGCTTAATTATTCATTAAATGTTGAGCCTATATATTGTCAACATACCGAATATTTTGAGAGATAAGGAAGGAAACAACTTGAGAGCTACGGAATGTTTTGCTCTATTACTCTCATGCTTACCAGTCCCTTTCTTCTCTTTATATTGCTTGAGATCGGCTTCTTTCTTTGACGCAAGCAAAGTGCTGTTAAATACCGTATTTTATGTAGTGTTCTCATATCTAATCCATCATGGAGTCTAGCTTTCCAAATGCATCTCCTACTTTGCTCTGTGAACTCCCTAAAGAAACATGGTGGGGTTTTGATCTTTACAACTGGGAAGGATTCTGGTTTGGAAGTTCTATCCTTTCTCCTGTCATGGCTGCAAGATCAAACTTCCAAGCAAGCGACGATGATGTGTTTCTGACTTCTTCCATGAAGACAGGCACCCAATGGCTCAAGGCTATCATCCCAACCATCATGAACCCAAAAGGTCGTACGAATGACGATATTGACGATCCTTTGCTCAAACATCATCCTAATGATCTCATGCCATCTCTGGAATTGCAGCTTTTCATGGCAAATCCCAACCCTGATCCCACATTTATGCCTTGTCCTAGACTATTTCGAAGCCATCTCCCTTATCCTTTGTAACCAGAATCTGTTAAGAACTCTGCTTGCAAGATTGTGTATATTACTCGAGACCCAAAGGACACGGTTGTTTCATTGTGGCACTTTATGAACTCTTGGGCTACTGCTATGGGAAAAGGTCCATGGAAAATGAATGGAGCTTTTGAGAGCTTTTGTAGAGGGGTTCATGCCTCTGGGCCATTCCATGATCATGTATTGAGTTATTGGAAAGAGAGTTTAAGGAGGCCTGAGAAGGTACTTTTCTTGAGATATGAAGACCTGAAGAAGGATCCAATGGGGCAAGTGAAGAAGCTGGCTTCTTTCCTTGGAAGGCCTTTTGCCAAGGAGGAAGAGGTCGACAAGGTCTTGTGGAGATACAGCCTGGAAAGGCTTAAAAACCTGGAGGTGAACCAAAATGGAGTTTACCCTTGGCTAGGCATGCCCTATAAGTTTTATTTCAGGCATGGCATTGTTGGGGATTGGGAAAACAACATCACTGAAGAGATGAAGGAAAGATTAGACCAAGTCACACGCATGAAGTTTGAGGGTTATGTTCTGGATTTTGAACATTGAGATTATGATTGAACCTATTGAGTAAATTTGGAGTTCTGTTTTAGTTTCTCAAAATCTAAGATGCCAATTTCTATATGCATTTGTCCAAATAATGTGGTGGCCTCATGTATAAGATGTTCTGGAAGTTTATCTGCAGGTAGTTAAACTTCCCAAGGTTACAAGCCTTGTTTGAGAGCTAATTTTCCCTTGAATAAGCATTTCTCTTCTCAATAACCTTGGTCGAGGGGAAAATAAAACTTGATATACTGTAATAACTATGGGAATAATTGTAATTTATTATTTGTTACAACTATTATTCAATAATTTTATGTAATCTAAAAGTAAGAAATTCAATCCGAATACATATATACTTTGATTCCAACTGTATAATTCATATTCAATTATCATGATCCCACTTTTCGAATGTAAATCGTTTTATCCTTAAAATTTTAAACTCTTATTATTATGAATAATAATATTATTATTTTAAATAATTGACAACATACTCTTTCAAATAAATTAAGACTAAATTGCCACCAAGATACATGTTGGTGTGGAGGACTTTACTTTGGAGAGATTGGATTGCTGCTGGTATGTGATTTTAGGCAGACAAATTATAACATTTTCAATCCAAAAGAGAATAAAGTCTCAAGATCTGTAAAATGTTGTCCATACTTAAAAATATAAAAAGTATGCCTAATTCAATCAAATGGGTTATAAGAAGGATTTAGAGGAGGGCAGTGGAAGCTATTAGACTTTAGTACCATCACTTTGAGAGATAAAAAAGTATGCCTAGAGATGGATTTATATTAAGGGCAATGGAAGAAATAGTAATTTATACTATTAGTAAAATCAATTGTTGAGTTTGATATTGTGAGTCAAGTGATATCAATTTAGATGATCAAATTTAATTAAATTACATAAAAATTTCATAAAATAATTAAACAACATATAAAATTAGGGTTATATTTTTCATTTCACTTTTTAATTTTTTGAAATTGTTTTTTTATTAATTGCACTTTTTCTTTTATTTCACATACACATAAAAAAAAAATCTACCTTTGTTTTCTACATAAAAACTGTTCTTTCATCTTCTTTTCTCTTATTCACACATACTGGATGTGCACAAATTCTAGTAATCATTTAAAAAATATTATAAAATTTTAATTCTAAAAAAATGTTATTATAAAATTGTTGCTAGTACGACATGCTAATTTTTATTAGATTTAATATATATATATATATATGTGTGTGTGTGTGAGAGTGACTTTTAATTTTGAGAGAAGTTTCCAAGCGAAGATCGACTGATAGTAGGTAGTTAAACAGAAAATATAACTCTTTTTAAAATTTTTGAAATTGGATTTTAATATATATATATACAAGAGCGACTTATAATTTCAAAATGAGTTGCATAACTTATCATTAATTAATAAAAAAATTAAATTAAAAATCAAAATTACTTATATTGCTATGGTGCCCTTGTAAAGTTTATGACTATAAATTTTAATATTTAATTTATTACATAATTTGTCAAATTGTTAAATATAAAACTGTCATTGCCATGGGCTATTCCAGGCAAGACCCAAATCATGTCGGGCCTTACAGTGCCTTTCTGGCCCACAGCTTTTCTGGGCTTATGGGCTTGGCTATCTCTTTCACCACCTTCACTTTCCCTTTTTAGAAAATTCAAAAGAACTTTCTTTCCCGGCAAACACCATTACCTTGGAAAACGAAAATGAGAAATTCATCTAAAGAGTAGTCTTCCTTTCTTGTTCTCTTTAATTCCTTTTGAAATTTTAAGTAAGTTTCCAATATTATGAAGCTAAAATGTCGAGATAAAAATTTTAATAATTAATTTAAGATAGCTAAAAGTTTATAACATTTAAACAATCATAAAGTAATCCAAATCCATATACTAGCTTGCGAAATGCTACTTCTTGATATTTCCTACGTATTAGATCAATTCACAACTTGTAAAAAAAATGTGAATGAAGGAGTGAGTATAATCACTCAGCAAAGAGCTGACATCCTCTCAGTTGAATTGAGCATACTTCAAAACATTTAGGCCAAAATATCATAAATTATATAAATATCAAAATAAAGTTTAGGTAATCTCATTCAAAATTATATTATTTCAAAGTTTCATTTTTAGATAATAGAACATAATTCCACAATATTTCAGATTTTAGAGCTCTTTTATAACATGTTATAACTACACTTAACCTTTGTGGCATAAGTCATAATTATAACAAAAAATCACAATTAACCCTAGTGACTTGTGTCATAAGTATATCAGAAACAACCATTAGTTGTACTAAATATGTATTACAAAAACTACTATTTTATCACTGGAGGCACGATTTGAGACCGATTTTTATAATCACAAAGTACATGTCGACATAACCAACAATTAACCCCATTGGATGGATTATAACATAGACATAGTAGGAGATAAAACAAAACTTATTTTTTGGTTACCCAAATTCACAAAATAATAATATTTACTTTCACCAAAACATATATCGTATACATCCAATTTCTCATATTTGATTCAAATGAAATATTTAATGTTTGTATTCATAAAGATATTCATATATTCATACATTAGACAAAATTATATTCAAATTTCAAAATAAGAAATCACACTCAATAAAATTCACATTCTAACCAAAGATTGGGAAATCATATTACATATATATATATATATATATATATATATATATATATTTACATACTCAACTCAATTTTAACAAATCATAGGATAAAATATATTATACATAGTATACGAAATTCAAATTCACATTAAGGTTATTTTTTAAGGTAAAAACATCGGAGGGATATTAATCACTTACCTGGTTTGCCAAGTTCACTTTCAAGCAGCAAGTTAAAAAATTCTCTTAGTTGTCTAATATTTCAAAAAATTATATACAAAAATTAAAACTGAATTTACAAACAAATTCAACAAAACGACTTTCCATTGACCATCTTAAGCACTTAGGGTGTGTAGCAACCTCCATTACAATTGAGGATCATTTCAAATTAATAAAATAATTTTTTTAATCAAAGAGATAATAAAAATCAAGTAAAGTTGACAATTAAACTTAAATTATAAAATCAGTAACATTTTTAATTTTTGATAGAAATTTAATATTAATTTCATGTAAAAATCATATTCGTAAGTTTTTCCTTAATTTCGACATTTTTACAAAATCCACTAACATGAGAAATAAATTTATAAAATACATATATATATATATATATATATATATATATATATATATGTATATACCTTTTGATCGAAAAGTATAGTAAAAATCACATATCCAAAATTTATAAAATTTTACAATAAAATTTATCAAACATTAATTAAATCAAAATTTGGAAAAATTCAAATAAAATTTTCAAATTTCTAAAATTTCTAGAATCTAGATGATGATTTACTCTACTTTAAACTTTTATAATTCTTAATTCAAATTGTTTTCAATGATAAACTTAAGACTAATCTGAAGTATTTATGTCATCCTATAACATTAGAATTTGTTTTGATGGAAAAGATTACAAAATTCACAAGTTCCAAAAGTCAAACGTTTGAAAATTATCACAAACATATCTAGATTTTTGGGATTCAAGTATCAACAAATCAACTTTGACCTTTTGATTCTCTCAACACAAAAAGCTAATAGAGTTATTAGCTTCAAATTAAAAACCACATTTCATACTACAAAAACTCCTAATGAATGGTCTCAAAACGTTACAAGAATGTGGAGTTCCGGTGACCAAAATTTGATTCGTTAAAGCTGTCAAAAATGAGTTTCCAACCAACTTTAAAAATTCATATCTCCTTGGTTTTACAAAAACCATTAGAAATATCTTTTCCAAGCCTTTCCATTAGTACTCATCATACTACCGAAACGTCATTGAAATAGTATTGATTTTGAACAAAAATTGAAGAAATACAAACTAAACTTAGAGTTTTTATTTCAAACTATGCAAAAATATAACTTTTCATAAGTTAAAGCCTAATCATACCTTGAACACTGCTTCCTTGAATAGATTTTCCCTTTTTTCCCTTCCTTCTTCTTCTCTAGGTTAGTTTCTCCCCTTTCTTTGTCTTTTTTTAAACTTCATGGTATAAAACTGACATTAACTTCTTCTGATTGATTTTTTTTTTAACTTGATGATATAAAATTGACTTGAACTTCTTCTAATTGCTTTTCTTTTAAACTTCATAATATAAAACTGACGTTAACTAAAATAACACTACCTTATTTGCTAAAAAGTCCCTTCTTTTATTTTGTTTATTACTAAACCCCAACGTCATAACTATAATTATAAAAAAATACAATGATATTTTGCTTATTTATTTTTATAAAAACTATAATGTAACAAATATAAATGGACTTTTATAACATAATTAAGTATAATATTATTGAGAGTATTACATATATATCCCCAACATGAATTGTGATATGTATCGTGCCAAAGGAACAAAAAAAAAAGTTGATCTTCATTGTACCTATTAAGAATAAAAATAATTATGGTAAAAATTAACAATTGAAAAACCTTAACGTAAATTTATAAAAATTAACGTAAAAAATTATAAAAGTGAAACAAGCATTATTCAAATAATGACATAAATATGTGAAAGTTAATGTAACAAATAATGATAATAAATTTAATTGAATTGAATTAGTTAGATATAGTGCTAATATTTAAAAAAATAATATTTTTATATTTTAATGTAAAAATAGAATAAAAATAAAAATTAAATAACATTCAAATAAAATAGAAAAATTTTAAAAATTATCTATATTGTTGTCCAAAAAAATTATTCATATTGTTAACATAAAATAGATAAGTTTAAAAAGTAATTATATTGTTTATTCGTTATTAAAAATTTTATTATTTTTTAAAAAATTTTATTAATTGATCTCACAGTAAAATTAAACTTACTGTAACAAGCTCACCGACAAGTAATGATGGTGAGTTCATTTTCCGCGTGCTTCTCGTTTTCACAACAACTGAAATACATATGGCCTACCCCCGTGTTGGCAGCTACGAAGGAGACATCTTTACAGTCAATGATCCCCAGTCACCATTAGTGCACAGCAACAAGTCCCCTCCTATTGTTGTAGGACGATGGTACTGAAACTGACCCATTACATTAATTTACGAGGGAGGAATCTAGACTAAGGCGACAGACGAAGAAATCATTGTTCTACAAGATGAAACTTGAGCAATGGTGGCAACAGATTCATTCATGCGATAATGAGAATGATGAGCAAAATATTGTGAATATTGTTCATATCTGATAAATGAAGGTGAAATGTACAGTTTTATTTGTTTGATCTCTTCATTTGTTGTGGTGATTAAAATAATACCTTATGTTTTCAAGAAACATGGCAATCTTCACTCAAAATGAGCAGGGAGGGATATAGAGCTGGGGAACAATGGAGCAATAGTAGTATCTCCATTAAAGAATGTTTACAAACGTTTTACTTAAAAAAAAAATACTAGTGTAGTAAACTTTTTTCTGGTATTACATATGCTAAAATTCATTAATTGTTGAGAGTATAACATGAGATAATACATATGGCCTACTTACAAGATATTTTGAGAGCGAAGGGTCGTCACTGACACGGTCTTGATAGGATTGTATTCTATATTTCTGCTTTGGTTGTGTTAAAAGATTTGTAAGCCTTTTGTTAATATGATTCCTTTGTCTTGTTGTCAGCTCATCAGACACCTCTGATGTTGGCAGTCCCAACCTGAGGACTCTTTTGTCCATCGCAAGCCTCATAAGGCTTTGCTTTTTGTAGTCTCCATGTGATACTTTATGAATAAATTCATTGCCTTTCAAAAAAAAAAAAGAAGATATTTTGAGAGCCAATGAAGAGAACATCAGCTTCCCCCATTTTTGTGGTTCTCTTACTCAGATTGCTCACCAGTCACCGTCAGTACATTTATTTCTTTAATTAACCTTGTTCTTAGTAGCAGCTCCTTTTTACGACCATTAATAGCATGCACCTTCCACCCTTTCTTTTCTCTTTATATTGCTTGAGATCGCCTCTTTCTTCGCCGCAAGCAAAGTGCTCTTAAATACCGTATTTGGTGTAGTGTTCCCATATCTAGTTCGTCATGGAGTCTAGTTTTCCAAATATATCTTCTACTTTGCTAGGTGAACTCCCTAAAGAAACATGGTGGGCTTCTGATCTTTACAACTGGGAAGGATTCTGGTTTGCAAGTTCTCACCTTTCTCCTGTCATGGCCGCAAGATCAAACTTCCAAGCAAGCAACGATGATGTGTTTCTGACTTCTTCCATAAAGACAGGCACCACATGGCTCAAGGCTATCATCCCAACCATCTGAACCCCAAGGGTCGTAAGAATGATGATACTGATGATCCTTTGCTCAAACATCATCCTAATGATCTCATGCCATCGCTGGAACTGCAGCTTTTCAAGGACAATCCAAACCCTGATCTCACAGCTATGCCTTCTCCAAGACTATTTCGAAGCCTTGTCCCTTACCCTTTATTACCAGAATCTGTTAAGAACTCCGCTTGCAAGATTGTGTATATTACTCGAGACCCAAAGGACGTGTTTGTTTCAATGTGGCACTTTATGAACTCTTGGACTTGTACTATCGGGCAAGGTCCATGGAAAATGAATGAAGCTTTTGAGAGCTTTTGCAGAGGGGTTCATGCTTTTGGGCCATTCCATGATCATGTGTTAAGCTATTGGAAAGAGAGTTTAAGGAGGCCCGAGAAGATACTTTTCTTGAGATATGAAGACCTGAAGAAGGATCCAAAGGTGCAACTGAAGAAGCTGGCTTCTTTCCTTGGAAGGCCTTTTGCTAAGGAGGAAGAGGTAGAGAAGGTCTTGTGGAGATGCAGCCTGGAAAGGCTTAAAACCCTAGAGGTTAACCAAAATGGAGTCGACCCTTGGCTAGGCATTCCCTATAAGCTTTATTTCAGGCGTGGCATTGTTGGGGATTGGGAAAACAACATCACTGAAGAGATGAAAGAAAGATTAGATCAAGTCACACGCATGAAGTTTGAGGGTTCCGGTCTGGATTTTAAACATTGAGATTATGGTTGAACTTATCTACCAAAATTTGAATTCTGTTTTAGTTTCTCAAACTCTAAGATGTCGTATTTTCTATATGCACTTGTCCAAATAATGTAGTGGCCTTCTCTATAAGATGCTCTGGAAGTTTACCTGCAGTAAACTTCCCAAGGCTACTAGTCTTGTGAGAAAGTTAATTTTCCCCTTGAATAAGCATTTATCTTCTCAATAACCTTTGGTCGAGCTATTTTAGTTCATCAAGATCAAATTCTATCTACTCATGGAAGGGGAAAACAAAACATTATATATTGTAATAACTACAGGAGTAACTGCAATTTCTTAATTGTTACAATTTGTAATTCAATAAATTTATATAATTTGAAGTGAGAAACCCATCATCATAATCCACTTCTAGACACATACTTGGATACTGATTGTAATCATTTGGGTTCAACTATCATTGATGCCATAACTTTTCGGATCTAAACCACTTCACTCTCGGAAACTTAACTTCCTGTTATTATCAATAATTGATTTTTGAACTTGTATACAAATCTCATAAGTTACATTCACAACCAATTTGAGATGGAATATCACGACAGAATTGCTTTACTTTCTTGTTGATATTCTTCAATTGTTTGAATGGAGGATAATTTAGAATGATGAACAAAATATTGTGAATGTTAGTAAAATTGTGCAAAGGGAATTTAATTCAGTCTATCGTATGCAAGCTGAGAAGGATAGCAGAATTAGGCATGGAGGGTTTTGGTGGTTCAGAACCTCTTAACAAGACAAGATGGGAGAGGGGGCAGTGCTGGTTTGAGTTTAGCACTTATGGAGAAAGAAAGGCAGGCCTAGTGTGTAAAACGTTTCCTTTGTGAGAACAAAAAAATGAAAGGAAGACGTGCTAGGTCGATTAGCCCAAGCTCGGCCCAAGTAAAAGGAAGAAAGCAGTGTGTCAAATCCAACCCGACCGAAATCAAATCGGCCATACAAACCCTTAGCCAAGTTTTATTGCTTGTTTAATTATTTTATTTTATACGTACATTTAATTTAGAAAATTGTTTATATATATTGTCACGATCCGAAACTCCCATCGAGCTCGTGACAACTGCCGCGGTACCCCGATGGGCACTCATCTCTCGAAATGCCAACCGAAACCACACAAAACTTAATATCAGTTTCTCTTTTCCCCGGTGAGTATCCGTTGCCGAATATTATGTTCTAAAAGATTTTGAGCTATTTCCAACTTAAAACTGATAAAATAAAAATTTTGTCTCACAGGGTTATTTTGATCATTTTTTTCAAAAATCTCAAAAACAGTTAAAAATATAGTATGCAAGTGGAAAACACATATTTCATAATCAAAAATAATTTTGGATGAATAAAACATTCGTTTAAAATGAAATTATGACTATTAGTATAAAATAAAAATATTGAATAAAATACTCAATTTTCTCATAAAATAATATTTCAAGAACACTGCATAAATAATTTTTACAGTGTAAAAGTAAAATAAATTCATATATATTGTAATACAGATAATCAAGGTATAAAATTAAATTTGCAGTGACACGTGGGCCCACGAACGACCAAAAGTATCTAGAGAGATAAACCTACATATTTTGAGGATGTCAGTCCAATTGTAATCCCCGATGAAATGAGCTATCTACCGATTATCCTAAGCCTGAAATGGGTGGAAATGAGGGTGGTGAGATTATAAAATCTCAGTGAGTAAACAAACACCATTTAAATTAGTTAAAGTCGAGTAAAATGAGACAAACAAAATATCCCATCATTTTTAAGTATTTCACAATTTGAAAATTTATCCCAACCCATGCAAACGGTTGTATTTCATTTAATTTCTCATTTAAGCTTATGATTTCCATAAACATTTTGCTCATGCCATCAAATAATACTCGATGACACCTTGATCAGAGGCATCCAACCGATCCCACCAAAGCTGTAAAAATTTCGTATACACGTAAAACATATTTTTAGTTTGAGAAAACACAACCGTTCCTTTACGTTGGCTGAGTTCATCATCACGAGGTGGTTCGGCGTGACGTGAACTCTATCCATACCTCAAGAGATACCCTACGCGCTTCTCCAACCGAGGTACATATATTTATCTAGATTATGTGCCCCTCTAATAGGCTGGTCCATAGAATCCGCCCACTGCAGCAAGCTAAACCCACCATATAATAAAATTCAACAACATAATATGATAATTATTGTAATTCACAGCCTTTTAAGGCTAAATACATATTTTATACATTTCAACACAAATATCAATTCAGCCATTCATGCAAATATTGTCATAAGCCATTCGATTTCAAATTATAAATTTACAATATAACAAGTGGTCTCCAATTACTCTATTTTTCAAAATCATTATTCGATTTCAAGACAATTTATAAAATCCTTTCATGTAAATACATTTTGTTTGTAAAACACAAAGATTTACCATTTAAACTCATTTTCATAAAATTTCACCAAAACTGAATAAAAACATACTTTAGATAATAAAAATGATGGTAAGGTTACTCACAATGTCCAGAGTGGGGATTTTTGAAATACTCAGACTACTGGTCTTCGGGTACAATTCCCTTACCTTTATCGAAGGACTCACCACTTTGACATAGTACAAAATCGAGAAATTCACCACATTTGTACTAAATTGAAATTAAACTAATTTAGACTACTAATGCATGATATGGAATGCAAAAGGTCTAAATTTTACCTAAACACCGTATTGATCTATTTCGATCTTTTACCCGATAAATTGAAATACGCATCCAATTTAGCTCCAATTGATCCCATTTCTTTTTCTAATGCTTCAAATCACCAATGTCCAGCCAAATAATCCAAAATCAGCAAAGCCACATTCATATTCCTTCTTGGAAAAATTCGGCCAGAATGGTACATCATTGTCACAATTTTTCCTACTTGATTTTCTTTCCATAATTCATTAATTTCCATATCAAAAACCATGATTTCATAATCAAATAACCTAAAATAACATCACATTCTTCCTCACCATTGACTTGAAAATTCAGCTAAGGCTAGGTAATGGGAAAAATGAATGTTTTTCTACATATTTTGTTTACTAACATGCTAAACTAACACTAAACACTAACATATATCAAAATCAAATCAATCCAACAATTTTCTCTCTCTAGACCCATATGACCAGCCATGAAAACATGCAATTTAATCATGAAAAATAAGGAGAAATGCTTGGGCAAAAGAAAACTTAAGCTTAATAGAAAAAATCTTACATTTTTCACTTAATTTCCTTGAAAATTCACACTTTTTCTTTGATTTTCTCTCTCTAGGGTTTGGTTTTGTTTTCTCTCTCTTCTTGCTGGTTTGGCGGACCATGGGGTCGAAGATGGGCTGGTTTTTGTGCCTTTTAAAAAGAAAAAATAATAAATTAATAAAGGCATGACACGTGGCATCATGTCATTGGCCCGTTTTTAAAACTTTAAAAATTTTAATCCTTTTTATCTCCACCACACAATTAGTCAATGGTCAAAATGAGGATAAGGGAAGACCATGTGCTGGACAAATGTCCTGGTGGTGAAAAATTACTGTTTTGCCCATGGGGTGGTAAAATTACCATTTTACCCTTATACTCCGAAAAATACCAAGAATAAATTTTTTTCACTTCTTAATCCTCAAATCATACTCCAATAAGTCAAATGGGGCCAAAAATCTTTTTAAAAAATTTTTGTTTTGTCCCCAGGTGGCAAATGACCATTTTACCTCTAGATAGTGAAAATTCCGGTTTGACTCCAAATTGATCCTCAAACTCCAAATCACCATATTAAACCATTCTGGGACTTCAATATTCTTAATTTCATCTTAAATTCTCTATTTGATCTAGTTCGAGGCTTAAATCAACTTTGTTGTACCTCTAGGTACAATATTGACTTTTGTAAATTTTTCGGGACTCTCCTAGCATGCAAACATGCTATCCATCACATGTATGTCATGACAAGTATTTTATAGAGTCAAGCTTGACATCTTTTCCACTACTTGGATCAACCATATGATCCTTCTTCATGTCTGATTTCGACATCCGACTAAATATTAATATTTTAATAATATTTTATTAATAAAATATTAGTTTATTCTAAAAATTTTATCTTGTCTCTTTGGTTCCCAAAGTTCCTTATTATGCCTCAATTCACATCCGACCAACTTTATTTATTACCATATCAAAGTATGGGTCATTTCATATATCGAAATTAAAAAATATACACATGATAATTAAATCTAACTAAAATTTAGTATTTAAAAATAGTAGTTATTTAGAAAAAAAACTCTTACCAAAGAAATTTAGGACAACTACAGGTGGCAATTTTTAAAAATTTTTGTAAGTGAAAATAAAGTTGAGACCTTACCAAAAGTATTGGAAGGAACTCCCAAAAATTATTTTTGTAAAGAAGATAATTTCTACATAATTATACAAAAAAATGTGCAAACAAAATAAATATATAATTAATAAAATTATGAAAAATTGTCAATTGCATATTGTTTGGATCATATACATTTCATTTAAATTATATAAGCAATTGAAAATCTAGCCAATGATTCGATTTCAAGAAAATTGTCAATTCTTAAATGAGGAAAATTTCTACTAGTACAAGTGTTGAGGAATTTCAAAAATTTTCCAATATCAAAGATTTCATGTACTTTATTTTAAAAATGAATATAGCAAATTTTGGGTTAAAAAGAAATAAAATATATAGGATAAAAATAATGTGAAATTTTTATGAAAAAAATATAAGTATAAATAATAAAAAATAGAATTAAGAAGGAAGAATAAAAAGTATAATTGGTATGCAATTATACAAAATAAAAAAGTATAAATTTGGGGATAATGGAAGGAACAAATTGTGAAAAATAGCCAATTTTATAAGCCTATTTCACAAATAGCCTCCAATATAAAGTTAATTATTGTTATCCAATTTTTGTTATGATTTGACAAAAATACCCTCCGAACCCTTTCAGACAAATTAGATATTCTCGATTTTTCTCTCCCGCCAAAAAGAGCATTGCCCATCTAACTCTCTCAACTCTCTATCGCCATTCAGCTCTCTCTAATTTTATCATTCTCGCCATCTCTCTCTATTTATCTCTCATCATATCGTCGTCAATCTGTCTCTAACCATATTGTCATCGATCTACAAATCAAAGAACAAAAATGACATCAAGATATGTTCATGGGTATATTGGTTTAAGGTTTAGGGTTCAATGTTGATTGGTTTAGGGTTTATGGGTTTACATTCACAAACCCCCAAAGTTGATGCGTTGAAGTTTCAAGTGAAATCTATAAATTAGAACACTACCCCGAGTTGTTACATGCCATGCATGCATGTAACAACTCTAATGAACTTGGCATGTAACAAATCTATTGAACGTGGCATGACATATAACAACATGTTTTTGTACATTACATGTGTCAATATTTTTTTGAACATGACGTGTAGTGAAATGGCCAAAATTATAAATTAGTAAAATTTTTCTGTACATGGCGTACAACAACATTGTAAACATGGCGTGCAGCAAAATTTTTGAACATGGCGTGTAGAATTTTTTTTTTGGAAATGGCATGTAGCTAACTGTTTTTGAACATGATGTGTAGAAAAAAAGTTTTCAACATAACGTGTAACAATATGTTTTTCAAAATGGCATGTAGTAAAATTTTTTTGAACATGACGTGCAACATTTTTTCTACATGACGTTAAACAATTTTTTTTCAACATGGCGTGTGACGACATTTTTTCAATATGGCATGTAGGGATGTCAACGGGTAGGGTACCTGTTAATTTCGAGGTACTCGAACCCTAACCCTATTAAAAATCAAATACCCTAATCCTATTAACTACTTAAATAATTTTAAAAATTACTACCATAACCCTAACCCTAATACATTTCTACTACCCTATAATTATCCTAACCCATTTAAAAACCCCGATTATGTAAAAAAAAATTAAAATGCTATTCATGGGTACCTAATTACTCGAACCCAAATCCGTACCCATATCCATATATAATAATATTTCTCTTATATATTTCATATAATTTACTAGTAATTAAATTAATAAAAACACAAAAATAATAAAATTTAAGTTTAAATAATCAGAAACAAATATCTCAAACATAATTAATAATTTTATAATTATAATTTTTGTAATGTTAACACAAAATAAAAAGTAAATATGTTTATATTTTAAGTGTATATATACTAAAATACTTTNCGCATGCACAAATCAAAAATATTTTAATATATATAATAGTAATTATATTCTTTATAAATGAATCTAATATATATATATATATAAAGTATATATATTGAAAGACATTATAAGTTAATTAATAATTATAGTTTCATGAATTAATTTAATTAATTATACGGGTTTGTCCTTAATTACATAAAATTAAAAAAAAAGAACTAGGTTTTAGAACTATTATAATCTCACAACTTCTCTTTAGGTTTACATAAGTTTATATAAACAAAGTTATGTATATTATAATTAATAATTTTATAAGTTATAATTTTGTAATGTTAATACAAAATAGAAAGTAAATATGTTTATATTTTAAAGTATATATATTAAAAATATTTTAGTATATATATAATAGTAATTATATTTCTTATAAATTAACACAATATATAAACTATATATATTAAAAGACATTACAAGTTAATTAATAATAATAGTTTCATGAATTAATTTAATTAATTATATGAATTGTTCTTAATTTCATGAAATTAAAAAAAAAAACACTTAGGTTCCAAAACTATTCTAATCTCAAAAGCTTTTTTTAAGTATATATATTATAAGATTATATAAACAATGGTATATATATTATAATTAATAATTTTATAAGTCATAATTTTTATAATGTTAACATAAAATAGAAAGTAAATATATTTATATTAAAAGTATATATATAATAGTAATTATATTTGTTTATAATATGATATAATATTCATATTATTTAAACATAATTAACAATCTAATAATTTTTTTATTTAAATATATTAAGGTCATCATATTAAAAATTAGAATAACCATACTTTTCATATATTTGTTAGTTTTTAACAAAAAGAATTGCTTGTAAAGTTGGTAAAAATTATAAAATTTTAATTTAATTATTACAATAATAATAAAATATTTATAAATAGTAATCGGGTTCGAGTAAAAAGTAACCAAGGAGTGAGACCCGAACCTGATACGAGCAGTGAAATCACTATCTAAATCCATCTCAAATCCGGTTATAAGGTATCCTAACCCTATATAATCAGGTCGGGTATCCGCAGGTACCTTATAATTGGATACCCATTGTCACCCCTAAAGCATGTAACAAAATTTTAAGCTTGTCAACCTAGATTAAATTGTGGAAGAATAAATAACTTTATAACATTGAATATTTTTATGGCATGTTTGCCAAGATAAGATGTTTTTATTTTAGGCCTATGGTCAAATATTTTATTTTATGTTTAGGAAACATAAATTTATATTTTGCTAGCACTAGATGCTTTAACTTATACATTTATATTTACATTACATTTCATTTTATTGTTCTAAATTATTTATCCTTAAGTATCGCCTTGCATACATGATAATCAATACTAAGTCATACGATCTTAGTAAGATTATTTTTTCTTTTATTATGAATCAAAAGGATATTAATGAGATGACTTTGATAAAATTGAGTCCCAACTCAATAAATTCATAATAGGATTATGAACACATTTAGTTAAGAAGTATTCTTATTGAGATAAAAGATCTAAATTAAGATTGTTTAAAACTAAATAACAATTGATTATCATATTGAATTCATAAGAGATGAATCACAAAGCATTCCAAACCCAGTTAATCGTATGAACTAACATTTGAGAGAATTTAATCTCATAACCAATGATGAACGACTTATGATATATAAGTATTCATAAAAGTTATCAATATAACTCCCCAAAAGAAAGTAAACAAGATTACTTGATAAGATTTCTATACATGATAGAAATAGTGTGTCACGACCCGGTACTCCCCTCGAGCCCGTGACAACCGTCGCGGTGTCCCGGTAGACACTTATTGCCCGGAATGTCAACCCGAAACCCCGCAAGGCTTTACTATCAGTTTCTCTGTTCCCTTGTGAGCAACCATTGTCAAATATCGTGTTCTAAAAGATTTTAAGCTATTTCCAACTTTAAACAAATAAAATATTAATTTTTCGTCTCACAGGAGTAATTTGGTCATTTTTCTCAAAAATTTTGAAACTGGCTAAAACGTAATATACAAGTACAAAACACACAATTCATATTCAAAATGAGTTTAAAAGTCTAAAATCTTCATTTAAAACGAAATTATGGTTATTTGAATATAATAAGAAAATAAAAGAAATATTCAATAAAATATTTTTTTTTCTTATAAAACAATATTTATAGATTTATACGTGAATAATTTTTATACGTAAAAGCTAAATAAATTTATACATACTTAAATACAGTAAGCCAAAATAATTTAATTTAATTTACATAACAAGAGTGCCACCGAATAAACAAAAGTAAAGAGGAATTTGTGAACCTACGGTTTGAAAAAATGCAGATCCCACTGTAGTCCTCGATGAGATCAGCTATCTACAGACTATACTGAACCTGAAATGGGTGGAAATGAGGGTGGTGAGATTATAAATCCCAATGAGTAAACAAACCTCATCATAAACATCTAGAGTTGGGTACATGGAGACAATAAAGTAAAACATCATAAACTGGGTTATACAATTAGAACGCATCTCGTTCAAAATACGTAAAAAGGCTTATGAATCTCATAAAAATCTTAGGCTTGTGCCATAAATCCATCCTCGAGGACACCTTGGCCGAGGCCTCCTACGAGTCCGCCAAGGCTATTAAAATTCAGATTTCACATAAATCATGTTTTTGTTTTGAAAACATAGCCGTTCCTTGGCGTTGGCTGAGTTCCCCCTCACGTGGTGGTTTAGCGTGAAGTGAACCCTAAACTTTACCCCAGGAGATACCCTACGCGCCTCTCCGTTCGAGGTAAGAATATAATGGGGTTTACCGTGCCCCTCTAAAAGGCTGGTCCACAGAAACCCCCTACTGCAGTGATTAATTAATATATAATCCACCATATAATAAAACTCAATAACATGATATGGCAATTTTGTAATTCGTAGTTTTTCAAGGTAACCAAACAATTCGCATTTCAATACAATTGCCAACTAGCCAATCATGCTCGATTTATCATAAGCCAGTTAATTTAAACAATCAAATTGCCACAATTAACAGTCTCCGTGTACTCTATTTTTCAAAATCACTATTAATTTCAAAACAATTTATAATTTAATTTCATTGAAACTCATTTATTCATAAAACATGAAAATTTATCTTTTTAAATTCCTTTTTCCATAGAATTCATGAAAGCAT